>NC_091746.1:28012060-28289560 GCF_043380555.1 Nothobranchius furzeri
AATCACTGAACAGTCTAATGTCTCAATCATGTTGGAAGGAAGGTTACGCTGAAACAGGTTTAATTCTAAGCTGGCAAAAAAAAAAATAATAATAATAATAAAGAGGGACGTAGTTACTGTTTACAATCAATGAGTGTGAGAATGCAGAGTCTGTGCCCAGCTAACTCTGCAGTGCAGGCCTTTGTAATTCAACACCAGCAGCCAAAAGCACCACTATTGTTTAAAGAACCAAATATTGTAAACAGAAGCGACCCAGAAGTTATTTCTTGTACCTCTGAGAAGCCACGGCACCTTTTTGTTTTAGTTTAACATCGGGTGAAGCAAGCTAGAGGCTAACGTTGAGCTAACAATGCTAACGATCAATAAAAAAGCAAATATTTGATTTGGTATTACAGGGAAACGTAGTTAATATTGAGTGAAACATGGCGTTTCACCTCCTTTAATGAGTGGTTCAGAGCTGTAATAGCGCGATGGCAAACAACCAGACTTCCTCTAATACTGGAGGCTGTATTACTGTAACGGGGTAGCTTCTGTACGTTCATTCTGTGTATTTTTGTTAACCTGCCTTGCCTGGTTCTTTTACAACAGAAAAAAAGGGGTTGTTCTTTACCTAATAACTATAATTACTATAACCGTATTCAGAGCTGTCACGACGTTGGCACCGCCACTTCCTTCTCCGTTGATCAGCGGGCAGCAGAGGACAATGTCGCCCCCTGCTGTCCGCGCCCTCCTCATCCATGACAGTCCCATGCATGACCTAACGTGTAGACTCCATCTTCTCTGTTCATGGTTCTGTGTCCATGTCTTATTATTTCTATGGCTTTTTTAACCCATCTTTTACATTTCTGTTCTGTGTTTATGATCCGTGTTCTGTCTCGGTCCATTATATGATTTTCTCTTGTGCAGTGGTTTGTTACGGCTGATTACTTTATTGTATCTTGTGTCTTCGGTTTGTTGCCTTCTCACACTTTTCTATTGTTCTTGTGTGGAGTTGGCGTCCAGTTTCTCCTACATGTGTTTTACTGCAGAATTAGCATGGGATTACATAAATGACTCCACTTTTATGTTCTGCGGATATCTTGTCCTTTAGGTGTACTAGTCTTTTTCTGACTGTTATGTATGTCGTTGGTGTGTTTTTTTATTGTTGCCATTCTTTTTATGTTATGCCTTTGACGTATGGAAGAGGTATCGCTGGTTTTGGTTTCTTTTTCTTTGTTTTAATTCTTCTTTTCTTTCTATTTTTTGTTTCCTTTGTTTATTGCCCATGACGCGTATCCGGGTCCGATATCTGCTGCTTGCTGATTAACGGAGAAGGAAGTGACGCCACCAACATCGGCACAGCTCTGAAGATGGTTACAGTAATTAGCCGAAACGTTAGCAAAAAAAGGTAAAAAACAACCCTTTGTTCTGTGTAGTACATGCTCCCTACTGTAACACATTTACTTATCAACTTACTGAATATGACTCGTCTTTGCTCGTCATCTGGAATCTTCTGGTGCTGATCCGTAACCGGCAACAGCCATGAATGAAAGTAAAGTTTGGAAAAGGTGCTGCAATAACCAAATTTGACCACTAGATGTCAATCTTACTTCATTCTCAAAGGAATGAGAGAGTAATATTGTTGCATGGACGTAATTGGGGGGGGGGGGGGGGGGTCGTGCCCACCCCCACTTTTTCCAAAGTCAAGTGTTGACCCCTGCACTTTTTACCATCCCAAAACTATATCACGCTATATTAAAATAACACTGGTTGAGCTCTAGGACCAAGCAGAAAACAACTGTTTGTGTTGACGCCTGTTTCCCATTAGAACATACTGTAAAGATACCCCCACCCCCCCCCACCCCCCACCCCGGTGTCCCCCCCACTTCTAAAGTGAAAATTACATACATGTGTTATTGCATAAACAATGGACTGCAGTCACCAGATTTTACCACAGGGCAACAGTCTTACAAATTGCACCTTTAAGATAAGTAATACAAATCTGGTAAATGTTTTGGGTAATTGTCCAGATTTGTGTCTCTTGAACAATTCTGTCCAACTTGTTGGAACAGAGTTAAGGTTGTGGATGCATCACTTAAAGGTTTTAGTCCCAAAGTCTTTGTAATTAAAGCTACCCCTAAATATGATCAGATATTGTTTCAAACATTTCACCATCTATATCTATATCTATATCTATATCTATATATCTATCTATATCTATATCTATCTATCTATCTATCTATCTATCTATCTATCTATCTATCTATCTATATATATATATATATATATATATATATATATATATATATATATATATATATCATTAGATTACTTTTTTACCAAAGATCTTTCCCTGTATACATAAATATTACTTTTACCTGTCCTAACATACTCTTGATTGCTTTGGGTTTCCTCCTTCACGACCCCCTACCACATCAAAACAAAATTTAGAGGCTGCAGGGAAAGAAATAGATTCAGAAGACCAGTGAACACCTAAAAAAAGATTCCCAAAGCAAAAGGCTTGTGTGGAAAGACATTACATTAAGTAGAATTTAATTGGCTTTTCCAGTTTGCAGTACAGTAATCTTTACCACATGCATTATTGATCTATTTTTAAAGTCCCGCATAGCCTGCATTTAGTCAGGAAAACACTGATGCAGTTCGACTGTGTGAGGACTCCTGAAGCATATCGCTCCACACAAAGTGTCATGTTTACTGTAAATGGATTTTGTTTTGACAGGAAGAATGAATTTTCCTGTTATTATATTTATTATTTATTTTAATTTTGGTACGTTGTCCTGGCAAGACACCGGTGAAATAAATCAGTGGCTCTTCTGGACACTTTCACATCTGGAATCTTGTTAAAAAATGGCTTTTTTAAATGTCCGTTTATCTCTGGGAAGGATCACAAGATATCTGCTATGTAAATCAGCAGATTATGCATAAGCTGATCATTCACTGAAGAAACACACACACACACACACACACACACACACACACATATTGTATCACACACAAATCATTATAATGATGGAAGCTAAAACTTGCAAGCCACCATCTTACTGGGACTCAGCAGAGATGTTAGACCCAAAACGCCCCCCCCACCCCCACCCCCCAACAAAAAGTGACTTTTTGAAGTCCGCTTTGATTTTAAAGTTATGAGTAAATTAAATCTTGCTCTAGAGTCGGATTAGGAAGCTGTGGAACAATGATGGAATGGAGAACCCCTCCTTTGCACTTCAGATTAATGGGATATGTTTTTATTTTTGGATCTGAAAGATGGAATGTGCCTGACAGAACACACACACACACACACACACACACACACACACACACACACACACACACACACACTTAGCTTAGAGCTTAACAAGCAGTGGAATCTTCTTAAATCTACACTAATCCATGAACTTCTGGGTGTGCCATCTCCTGGTGGAGGAAGGGTGTTTGTGTTCGTCTGAACCACAGCTGACATGCTCTCCAAATGCTCACATCTGCTGACTATCATCAAAAGCTGCAAATACGTTTTAATTTTATTCAAATCAATACAGCAGATGATGGTTCTTTTTGTTTCACATGCAGAGAAAACAAAAATCTAATTTGTCATTTAGGAGTCTAAAGTGACATAAACCAGCAGCGGTTCCTCTCCCACACCCTCTTCCTGTGCACATGCCTGCATGCGTGTTTGCTCGCATGTGTGAATTAAGACAAGATTGTTTGGGTAATGAGGCAGCATCTGCTGTGCTCTCAACTGCAACAAAACACCAATCAAAGACGATTATGATGTTGACAAAGTTGCCCTGCAGATATCCTTTCTTTAACCCATGCAGGAGTTGACGGCTTCAAGTGTAGCCCCAGAAATAATGGGGGGATTGGGGGGGGGGGGGGGGGGGGCTGTGCAGCAAGGGTTTATTGAACCTGTAAGTGAAGTAAATTCCTTAAATATTTTTAGTGTAATTCACTAAATGTTCACAAACAAAAATAAGAAATAGATGAAACTTAAATGTTTTTCTCTCAGCTCTCCAGGCCGGGATTATCCATCCATCCATCTTCTGAACCCGCTTTGTCCACGTAAGGTTGCGGGGGGGCTGGTGCCTATCTACAGCAGTCAACGGGCAATCAGGCGGGGTACACCCTGGACAGAGAGCCAGTCCATCGCAGGGCAACACACACACACACACACACACACACACCTAAGGACAATTTAGACAGACCAATCAACCTAACAGTCATGTTTTTGGACTGTGGGAGGAAGCCGGAGAACCCGGAGAGAACCCACACATGCACAGGGAGAACATGCAAACTCCATGCAGAAAGATCCCAGGCCGGGAAGCGAACCCAGGACCTTCACGCTGCAAGGCAACAGCTCTAACCACTGCACCACTGTGCAGCCCAGCCTGGATTATACTTTTACTTTTTAACCTCGCGTTGGTGCGCTGTGTGTGTGCAAGAAAGAGCACTGAGGATCATTAATAAGTAATTTGAGAGATCCCACTAACCTGTTATTTATTAAATATAAAATACTGAAATTTCATGACTTGCTAGATTGGAAAATATTACAAACAACGTACAGAGCAAACACAAGTATGTTACCGACTAAAGAGAGTGACTGGTTACATGTTGAAAGAAACTCATACTTTTAAAATACCTAGATTTAGGGCTGTAGTATTTCTGTATATGGTGTAAGAATATGGAATAACCTTAACAGGGAAATAAAAGAATCAAAGTCACTTATCACGTGTAGAAAACGGGCCAAAGCAAGTGTTTTAAGTCTCAATTCCATTTTTAGTTCTTTTTAAAACACAGGAAAGGGTTCTATTTGCCTTGCTGATGTTTCGTTTGCCGACTGCAAAACATCCTCAGAGCTGACGCTGATGGTGGCGTCACTTCCTTCTCCGTTTATCCGCGGGCAGCAGAGGACGCTGTCGCCCTCTGCTGCCCGCTCTCCCCTCTCCGATGATGCAATCCCATGCGTGATCCAATGAGTAGACTCCATCCTCTCTGTTCATGGTCCCACATCCAATAGAAGATAACGACATACTCATCTCACATGACTTTGCATCCCTGTTCACTAAAACACCAACCCAAAAAACCATAGACATAGTAGTTAACAGAATCAGACAGGACAAGACTTTACACAAAAGAACAAACCTCAAAGTAGATTACATAGCACAACTGATAGGACTGGTTGCTAACTCCACTTACTTCACATATGACAACACAATATACAAACAACTGGAAGGCTTCTCCATGGGTAACCCGTTATCAGCCACCCTGTGCGAGTTTTTCATGGAAGACCTGGAACAAAAAGCCATAGCCACCGCCCCCCCAAACTGCAAAATAAAACTATGGAAACGCTACGTAGACGACATACTGGAAATCATACCAAAAGGACAAACAGAAACACTAACACAACACTTGAATAACATTGACAACACAGGCAACATAAGGTTCACATGGGAGTTAGAAAGAGAAGGCAGTATAGCTTTTATGGATATGAAAATAAGCAGGCAGACCGACGGGACCCTAAACATAAACACATACAAGAAACCAAAACACACAGACCAATATCTATTATGGACATCAGAACACCCCACCATACACAAAATGTCAGTAATCAGAACATTATATCACCGAGCAAACATGATAACAGAAGAAAGAGACCATAAACAAGAGGACAAACACATACAACATGCTTTAAAGACCTGTGGATACCCGACATGGGCAATAAACAAAGGAAAACAACAAACAACAACAGAAAGAAAAAGAACAACCAAAGCAAAGAACCAGAAACTCAGAAAGACAAGAACCAAAACCAGTGATAACCCTACCATACATCAGAGGCATAACGGAAAAAATAACATCAACAATGAAAAAACACAACATAAACACACCAACAAAACCATACACAACAGTTAGAAACAGACTAGTGCACCCAAAAGACAAGATACCAGCTGGACTTAAATGTGGAGTCGTTTACGAAATCCCATGCAAACTCTGCAATAAAACATACGTAGGAGAAACCGGACGCCAACTCAACACACGAACAATAGAACAAAGAAAGGAGTGCGAGAAAGAAACAAGTCAAAGACACACAAGAGCAGCAAAAGAAGAAGCAGAAAGCACAATAAAGAAGTCAGACGTAACAGATCACTGCACAAGAGAAAACCATATAATGGACTGGGACAAGGATCGTAAACACCGAACAACAAAAATACAAAAGATGGATAAAAGAAGCAATCGAGATAAGGAGACGTGGATGTGGGACCATGAACAGGGACGATGGAGTTTACACGTTGGACCGCACATGGGACTGCATCGTCGGAGAGGGGAGAGCGGGCAGCAGAGGGCGACAACGTCCTCTGCTGCCCGCAGATAAATGGAGTAGGAAGTGACATATAGGTATCCTCCGATGTTTTTTTTATCGTTTTTATTTATTTTTTGAATGAAATATATGTAATCACAAAATAGTACTGGAAGATTACCCTAGGGGGCGCAGTAGAGAACTCGGACCGGATAGAGGCCTGGGTTTGTCGGTACAACCTAAATCTAGTCTCCTTACATAAAAAAAGGTCTAAACTGAACAGAATAAAATATAATTCAAGAAGCCAATTTCCTCTGGAGAAGGCTTCAGATTTCAGGAGGATGTTAAGAAAAGAACAAACACATCTCCGGGTTTCTGGTATTGTACTGTGTTTTCTTCCTCTGGAGCAGCATTTGGAAAAGCGTTGACCCTCCTCATCAGCAGGTCTGTTGTGTACAAATCTCACAAACAGCAGGATGTAAGTTTGATCCCCACATAAGAAAGGCTAAACCTTGATTGGTGTTATACCCACAACCACACAGATGTGTGTCAGAGCGCATGAGCTCCAGGACTAATGGTCTGAATCCTTAAGCTTTACGCAGATATAGATCTTAATCCTGAAACACATGTTGCTTAAGGACTGATGCTTTATAATACCAGCAAGTCATCTAGGGATAGAATTCTGTGTCCGTTAGAAACAGCTAACCGACCTGACGTATTAATAAAAACACACGTAAAATCAAATCAACAGGTTTGTTTGGTTCCTTATATTAATTTTTGTGGTAACTTTGGTTCATCTCTGCAAGGGTGCCCCCAAGGGGTGGCCAGGGGTGGCCATTGCCACCCTTAGAAAATTGTGACACACCCAGGAAAAGCCAGTGTTAATACATCATATTGCTGTTCAGTCAAACCATATATTGATCTTGTTTGTTCAAGACATAATTGTAAAACAAAATAAAATATTACAATGAATGAGTAAAGAAATAATCGGAATAAAAAACAAAATACATATGCTTCTGCTGCTCACCATTTTAAAACGTTTTTATCTCCAAAGTATTTTTTTTCTTTTCTGTGGACACATCAACACACCAACACTGGTGAGTTATTTATATATTTTTTTAATTAAATTTGGAATAAAAATTTAAATAAATGAAATGTATTTTTCTGAAATGTTTGCGTTTAATAAAGTTAAATGTTTTGGATACAGACTGTTTTTTTTTTTTGTTTTTGTTTTTTCAATAAAAGTAATAAAGGAGCAATGCAGTACATCACCATAGTTAAACTCTGCCTGAGTTACCACAAGGACCAATTTGGTTTGCCAACCCAAAAATACCGATGAAGACGTCTGGACATTGGTGGTGTTGGTGTCAGGTTTCCTGCTCTGTGGCTTGGAGGTTACCTGACTTACCGCAAAATTAAAGAGCTGTCGAGGAATATTGACTCTTTCCCGGAGCTCAGAGATGGATTGCACCACGCTGTGAATGCACAGACTCATATAATTGTCGAGATGAGTCGTAAGCTTGGAACTTTGGCTGAGATTCATGTGTTGGCAAAAAAGATGGATGCGATCAAGGAGCGAGTGGACGAATCAGCACGGATTGGGATAGATTAGTTACGCCATCATTGGGTTTTGAGAGGTTGAGGACCAACGGAACTTCAAGACGGAGAAGAAATTATCTCTGTCTGGCCCCAAAACAAGTTCTTATCTGAATCTGGTGCCCTTGAGCCTGTGAGGCTGAAATGAATACCCTCCTCAGAAGAAATGTGGAATGCTGCCGTTGCCATGACAACTCTGTCTCCCTATCCCGGCCTGGGCGGGACTGTGAGCTGCGAAGGCCACTGAATCATTCTAGGAGTCACTGTGCTCTGTAAACCCAGCGACCCCCCACCCCTTTCCAGACTGAGGTGACATGTGCTGCTTATCGCAGCTGTATGCACTAATGTTAGGAGAGTCCCAAACCCTACCACCCCACCTAGTAAACACCAAGCCCCCACAATGCGGCTCAGAAATTGGTCTCAGCCCGGAAGTACCAAAAATTTGCAGTTCCACCCTCATCCACTAGGGGCTGGTGTCAGAAGCGAGCAAATCCTCATTGACTCCCATGTTAAAAATACCAATTTCACAGCAGAAATACACATGTTTACAGCCTGGTACCAAAACATGTTTTAGGTTTAAATGATCTAGTTTACACTCATGACAACTCTGAGGGGGTGAATTTTTTCCTCACTCTTCTGTTTAAGTGTATTAAAAGCCTAAAATTCTGTATAATTAATGAGCATCAGACCCACGTGACCACAGAGCTAGCTCCGTGGAAAGGCCTCAGTAGAGCCTCGGTCTGGCCTGGAAACTGCTCCGGGATTTTGAGTCTCTGTGTTTGTGTATTCTTGTTTGGATATTATTTGTGCAATTGTTGGACAAAATGACTTGCTGTGGCATTAATTGCACTAATAGAGCGTCCAAGGAGTCTCCACTTCATTTATTTCGGTAAGTAAAATTATATTTATGTATTTTAGGTCACTGCCGAGCTGAGCTTAGATTTTAACATGTACTGTTTAACCATGAAATTTAAATGTAATAGGGTAAAACCCAGTGCATTTAACATAATGCTGCACTTTAGAAAATGGGTTGAAATATAACATGTTGGTGGAGCTGGTTTCCCACTATCGGCTTGTGGAGCTCTCGGGAGACCGATGTTTTCCACCCGTTCTCCCCTCCCAGCAGCTCGGCACATCTCTGTCTGATCGCGGCTTCTGACTGCTGCGCAGAATGCCGGCTTGTGGAGCTCTGGGATGGAAACCTTTCCACCCGGTTCTCCCCAGCGGCAGCTCTGCACATCTCAGATCGCAGCGGCGCTTGTCTTCTGTGCGGCTGTCGGCTTGTGGAGCTCTCGGAGACCTCTGTGTTCCATCCGGTTTTACCCAGCGGTCAGCCCGGCGTATCGCTGACTCAGAAGCTCTGGTGTTGTGCACAGTTAACTCCGGTTGTAGCTAGGTTGCTACCTCCATTAGCTTAGCTCCCACCTTCGCGTTAGCTTTGGGTTAGCTTCAGGTTAGCTTGTAGCTAGTTCGACCCTGGTGTCGTCAGTTGATCCCAGCCTTACAGCCCCACCCTCAGCTCCACCTCTCTTCCCTTTTCTTGGAATTGTCTGGGCTTGACGGAACCTGTGACACGGTCAAAATGGCGGTGGTGGCCACCTCCCATTTCTCCTCAAAAACGTGTTATTGCAGTCTATGGAAACCCATTGTCTAATATTTATATGTCGATGGTGGACACTTATGTTGTGTAATGTCTGAAGTCTGTTGCATTTCTGTCTGAGGTGTTTTTTGCATAACAAAGCTGCCCTCCTGGTGGAGGGTAACTCTGAAGTACCTTTTTTCCTCCACCTGACCCAATCCTCATGTAACCCTCTGATCTCTATTAAGGTAGCACGACTCGGGTTGCGAATGACCACAGTCACCAATTCTTGTCACGTGTCTTGCCCATGTATGTCTGATCTCAGAATTGTGTGTACTGAAACTCTAATTTCTCTCTGGGATCATTAAAGTAGCTTTGAATTGAATTGAAATGTCTCTGGCCCCATCTGGCCACCCCATCAACATTTTCTGGAGGCGCCCCTGCATCTCTGGTAAATTAAAAGTACTTTTGATTTTATTTTCCTGCTGAATTTGAAAAGTGTCAACTATCCTTTTACTTAAATTTGACGTGGGGTGAGAATGCATTAATCTCTTGTTTCATCCGCCATTTCTCCGTTCTTCCATCCCCGCCTCATCCATTATTCATGTCTCTATCTAGTTTATCTGGCTCTAAAATAAACCAACTCCTCTCCAGCTGTAAATAGATACGTGCTAGCTCCTCCAACATTTATTTACGCATGTTTTTATCGTCCTGTCCTTTGTGAAAAGAATCACATTTGTTTCCCAGTTCCCACAGTGTGAATCCTCTGTTTTTGCCTCTCCGTTATAGAGCTTGATAGGACCAGTGGCCCATCCATTTACACAGCAATTACATCCTACCTGTTGTCGGCATGCTGTTGTGACTCATGTTATCACCTGCATTCTCATGCTTGTCATTACATCTGATATTAAAAGAAAAATCAATATGAAATAAGTCTATGTTTAAGTGCCAGTGAGGGAAATGCAGCTGGATGTAGGACAAACTATAAATGGGCACAGCAGGTACAAATAATACCGTGCTGTTTTGGAACAGTAATGTGATTGCTGGATGCTTGCATTAACGTGACTTGTGAGATATTTAGATTAAATGGAGCAGTATTTGTTTTAATGTCACAGACTCACCTGGAACCTGACCCGCAACCTCAAGCACTGATTTACATCTGTTTATGATGATGCTGATGTTTTTAGAAACAATGAATAAAAAGGTCATTTTGAAATAAAGGCAGCAAAATGTTCTATGTGGACATGACCTGATTTTTCAGAATGGAGTCTAAGTTTCCACTCCAGAAAGAAAGGTGACCTAAAAACAAAGGGAATTCCACACTTAAAGAGGACATAAGATGACTGTTTTTATAAGTCATAATATTCCTAGTGTCTATAAAAAAACTGAATCCCTCTCACGTGAAGCAGTTCCAGCAAATTTATTGTTGGAATTTTCAAGACCTTCCAAAATGACCCATTTCAGGGGAGTTTCTCAATGCCAAGGAGCCTTGCCTTGATGTCTTGGTCCTGCCCCGGTTGCCTAAGAGATACGTTGTCAGGAACTGCCAAGGCGTGTTCCAATGTTCATGTTCTACTCAGGCTTCTGTTCTCCATTTGTTAGCCATTTAGCTAGCTGAGCAAGGATACACGGGAGGTGCCTTCTAGCCTGGCCTTGGTCAAAACATTTCCCAGAATACAGCGCAATATTTCCTGAAGGATGGCGGGTCAGAAGCCGGCAGCTACTTCAGGGCAAATTTCAAGTTTAAATGTAAGTCAGGTAATTGTAGCTACCGGGCTGATATCTGAAATCTTTTTTTATAGTCAAAGCATTTATCTACAGTTGGCTAGTTGCTTAGTATTTGCAGCTTCGGGGGCTAGCAGGTAGTAACTTGCTTACATATTTAATTAACCAATTTGTACACAATTTATATTTATTTTGAAACTTGTACATATAAAATATAATGTTACCTCATGTGACAGGACTGCCGCAGAAGCCGCGCTCACATTATGTAAGTCTGTTCCATTTAACCGTTTTCTTTGACCAAAGAAGGACATTGACCTTGTAGGCAAGGTGTCTGGCCTAGCAAGACATCGCTTGCTGGCCACATTCACCCATCCCCTGATTGGCTACTATAAGCTGAGAAGCTCTGATATGTGGCAGGGGCTTGCAATAGAGCCAATGGTCCTCCAGGTAAGTTGGGGGGGGGGGGGGGGGTATATTAATTTTGCTGTGTCACAAATGTCACAAATGAGAACTCTTTGAAATGACTTGTTTTAGACACAAAATTCATAAAAGCAAACACTAACAGAAAACAGATAATCAACTTTAGTCAAGTTTCTAGAGTTTACAGATGAAGTCAAGACTAGCGATGGGTACCGAATTCGGTACTTTTTAAGGTACCAACAAAATTCCATAGTACCGACTGAGCACCGATTCACATCATTTGAAACGGTGCCTCGTTTCGGTACCCGTCCTTCATAGCGAGAACTTGCCTAGACAGCTGCGCATGCGCAAGAGCGTTATGTCGTCGGTCGCTGCGAGCGAGTTGTAAACAGAGCAGCATGGTAGAAAGAACGCACGCTAAAGCTTGGGTCCACTTCACTAAATGTGATGGGTAACTGGGTGATGATGAAACCAGCAACAGCGATCTAAGTGAGACATCCTCATCTTAATCTGCTCCGGTAGGTAAATAAAATGTTTAAGATAACGTTAGCTTGATATGTTAGCTTCCGTTCTGCTAATGGTGCGTTCGCTTTCTCCTCGGAACTCAGAATTTCTGACTGGAAGAACATGAATGCGCTCTAAAGTTTGGCTTCACTTTACTAAATGCGACGGGTGATTGGGTGAAGATGAAACCAGCGACAACGATCTAAGTGTGAGGCATCATCGTTTTAATCTGCTCCAGCAGCCAAATAAACTGTTTAAGATAACGTTAGCTTGATATGTTAGCTTCCATTGCCACCATTGTTATCAGCTAATGGTGCGTTCACTTTCTCCTCGGAAATTCTAACTTCCCAGTAGGAAAAATCAAAGAAAAAGGACGGCAAAAGGAATGAAGATACACAGTAAATTTAGTTCTCAGTAAAGATGTTTGCTTCAGTTTAGTTATCAGCTTATAAAACTACAAGGACAATGTTAAAATACAAACAGTTGAATGTTATTTATCATATTTATCAAATATGGTTATATAATGAGAAAAATATATATTTAATTATAAAAGAGAATTAAAATATTAAACACTCAAAAGTATCTAAAATTGGTACCGTTAAGTACCGGTATCGATTCCTAGTTACCGGCAATTAGTACCAAATCTGTTCAAACGTCAAAGGTACCCATCCCTAGTCGAGACCCACGTGGAGGCAACAAGGTGAGTTTTGGGTAATACGTTCCCTTCAGTGTGAGGAATATCTCAACCAGGAAAAATAGCATTTGTTTTTTTATGAGGCAGAGGTTTTTAAAAGCCACGAGCTTGAAAGGGGTTTGAGGGATTTTTGAAAAATACACTTTATCATTTAAATTTTATTATTTAGAATGGCTGAGCGCTTTTTGGGAAGAGGTTTCAAATTTTTATTCTCTGCTGGTTTTTTTTTCTCGTTAAATAATTTGGAGAGCCCCTTCATTTCCCATGGATTCCTTCATCGTTAATGATGCACAGTGATTCACAAGACAAGGAACAGAAGCACAGTGAAACTTCACCACTGAACCATCTTTTCTTGTTTGTCTTTTTATTGCTAGATTGGCTGATTTGCTCCAGCTGGAGCGACCCAACAGAACGCAGTCCAAGTTTACACTGTCCTTTAAAACTGTTTTTTTACAGGCATCATTATTAATTTGTGTCACATTTGGGATTACAGCAAGAATAAATGTGAAAGCTGCCAAATCGTCCCTTGGCAGCATGGGAGAAATCTCCAATCACTTCACTGTATTTGTCCTAATAATCTCTCAATCACTGATGCTGTGCTTCATGTATCACCTCCAAAGCCCAAATGAAATGAAGGTACTTTTGTGATCTAATCAAGCCTTTGATAATCTTGTTCTGCAAAATCTGTTTCATGGATTAAAAAATGCAAGTTATTTGAAAATAAAATAAGTAAAAAGTTGAACTGTGACGCCTGTGTGTCGTAGAGGGAGAGAACAATTTAAAGGTCATTGTCACGATGAGGCTTTCTAAAGCGTGTGCATCACACACAGCCTGACCCAGCATACAATCAAAGCAATTAAAGCCCGGCCACGGACAGGGGAATCGACACGGTGCAGCAGTGGAGCGATCCAACATGGCCTCGGTCGCACAGAGTAAACAAAGACCGAGGGAGAGGCTGGAGCTCCTGGAACTGAGAGAGGAGAATAGGTTATGCAAATGATCCTGGCCTCCGACTGAAGGGAGTCAATGGAGTTCTTCCACACTGACGGGAGCAGAAAGTTAACTACACCAACCAGTCAGAGGAGCTCTGAGCTTGTTCTCTTCGTCTGTCTCTCTCTGCAGCGCTCTGCTGATTGCCGAGGTTTTCTCTGCACGGAAAAAGAAAACAGATTTTAGACTTTCCTTCCTCTTGGTGAATTTTTACCTGCCTCTGAAAAACGTCTCTCAGTATTTTTCAACCATTCTGTAACCGGTGAATCGTCTGCCTTCCATCCAACCCACCGACCCTGTTATCTTTGCTCAAAGTCAGCGGTTGACTTGAGAGAGAGAGAGAGAGAGAGAGAGAGAGAGAGAGAGAGAGAGAGAGAGAGAGAGAGAGAGAGAGAGAGAGAGAGAGAGAGAGAGAGAGAGAGAGAGAGAGAGAGAGAGAGAGAGAGAGAGAGAGAGAGAGAGAGAGAGAGAGAGAGAGAGAGAGAGAGAGAGAGAGAGAGAGAGAGGGAGGATGGCTGGGTTGGTGCGGGTATATTTTCATGCCATTCTGGTGGGAGAGACTTGGCCTCATTTTCAAAGCCTGCTGCCAGATGGTGGGAACAACTTGCAAGGCAAAGGAGGGGTGGGGTGGGTGTGGGGGGGAGAGAAAACAAGCTTGACTCCATAACGCCAAGACCAGATGAAGAGACGTAACCTAAATCACACACACACACTCCAGAACACACACACAGACATCCTAACTTCTACTTTATTAGTCCACTTGGAGAAAAGCTCACTGGCAGGAGAGTAAAACAGTTGTATGTAGATGAAAATGTCTAATTTCTCGTGTTTCATTATTTGTAAATAGACCTGCATTAGTTGGATGTTTTAATCTTTTTGTTCCTTCATTTAGCAGAAATAAAAAATAAACTGTTGGTTTTGGAATTAGCTGAAACTTTCTAGTTTCACTAGGAGATTCCTATAAGTAGCTGCATGTTACTGTGGCAACACTTTTCAGTCACGAGTCTGAATGTTTCTGCACAGTTTGGCTGCTAGAGGAGCAGCGGCTCTGCTCCCAGCCCCTCCCACCTACCAGTTTT
Organism: Nothobranchius furzeri; assembly: GCF_043380555.1. Taxonomy (NCBI): domain Eukaryota; kingdom Metazoa; phylum Chordata; class Actinopteri; order Cyprinodontiformes; family Nothobranchiidae; genus Nothobranchius; species Nothobranchius furzeri. Next base: position 28,026,931 of record NC_091746.1, read on the forward strand.
CTGAGCTCCTCAGTGCCACGGCGATCCTCCAGCATTAACCCGTTCAACGCAGAAGAGATCCGGTTACAGCGTTGTTGCTTCAGCTGTGAAAAGTCCAGGCGTGTTAATGAATAATTGTAGATATCCCCGTAAAAGCGGCCAGGTCTGAGAACTGTTGTCCCCACAGCTATTTTAAATGGACCTGGAAGCTTTGTGCTGAACGTCAGCGCTGAGATGTGACTTCTTGATCATCAGCTATGCTAGGTGATTTGAAGTAGTAACTTCTAAATCCCAAAGTTTAATTTTTTTGCTGAAACAGAGAAGGCACAGTTCTGGACAGTGGCTGCAGAAAACCTTCTGATAACATGCATGTGGCCAATAGGAGGTGAGCTAGGGTGAGTGGGCGTGGCCAGCAACAAGTGACAGAGCCCTGAAACAGCTCATTCTGGAAGGTACTGAAACTGCCAGGAGCAAAACTGCAGAAGGAGCTTCATGCGAGAGGCGTTTAGTGAAAAGAACTTCATAAGCAAGTTTTGTATCGACCACAGAACTATTATAACTAAGTAAAAAAGTTGTAGTAGGTTTGTTTTAGAATCCGATCGTTGTTGCTCTTTTTTCAAACGTTTGATTGGTGCCCAACAGCTGCACATTCCTGGTCTCTGAACTCACCGAACCTTTTCCCACTGGATGTCTCTTCTGATCAACCGGACCCTGTGCGGTCATCTGCTTTCCTGAATCCCTTTTATTCTTTAAAAAATGCAGCGTGACGTCTCTCCCACTCACATCATCTTCAAACACCAAGCTGGTCAGACGAAACCTGAAGATGGCTGACTGGAAAATTAAGTTCACTTCTGTTCATTTGTTTGGTTAAACTGTCAGCAAGTCCTTCTCTGAACGGACGCCTCTGTTTATTCTCACTTTAATGCATTTATTACTTCTGCTTTAATTCAGTTAATCAATATCAAAGTCCCTCTTTTATTGTGCATGAATACCATAATGAGAATTTCATTTAACATGAACAAAATTTGCATTGGGCCTTTTCTTCTTCATTATACACGTCAAATCCTAAAACACACAATATGCATGAGCAATATATTTAGAAGCTTGAATGCAAAAACAGAGTCTGCATGGAAAGCCTGTTGTGTTGAAGAAAAGCGGAATAAATGTGTCTGCTTGCAATAGGAATTTAATTACATCTACAGCTCCAATTAAATGATTCATTTGGCTAATTTAAGTACCTCTTCACAAGCACACAATGTAGATAAGCGTACTTGCAAAAGTAATTTATCTAAAAGCACCATTAATACAACTTTAAACTGAAACAACCACCTCATCCGATTTGTCTGATCCCAGTTATCTCAGAAACAAAAGTTTCCTCACATCTTAAAAGCACTTGGCATAAAAGAGAGACATTACACGTGAAGCTTGTGCAGTGGGAGGGGCGTGTGCAGAGTTGTTCCAGGATACTCGCTAGTTAGGATCATCTGTGAGGTCACGTCAGCACAATCTTTGTGGCTGGACTTCATGACCTGACTTGCATCCATTTACTGGTCCAAACAGGGTCTAAGCTGTCTGGCTTTACCATATGCCATCAAGAACCTGTCCACCCCAGCTTTAAAATGCAGATTTAAGCATTTTGTTTGTGTGCCTTCTTCTTCTTCTTCTTTCACGCAAATAATGTAGAGACCTAGATCAGGTGTCTTTGCCCAGTTTGTTTGTTTTCCTGTTAGTGTTCTTCCCTTTTTTGTCACCCAGTTTATAGATTAGATGAGATCAGTTAAACAATATTTAGAAATGTTATCAGAGTTTTATGAGGGTTGGGGTTAGCTAAACAAGAAGCTTTAACAACCATTACAACTGAATTAACTCTAGCATCTGGTTTCTTTAACCCCCTTTTTCATCAGTATAATCCTGTATAAGGAGGGAGCGATGACGAGGGTGTGGCTACACTCTCACAGTCTAATCCTAACTGTCTGCTCAACTCCATTCTATAATGGTAAAAATGGTAAATGGCCTGTATTTGTAATTTGTAATTCGAGCATTTGTAATGGAGCACCACAGGGGACTGTACTCTCACCATTTATTTCTACCCTGTACACCTCAGACTTCCAGTACAAATCAGAGACCTGTCATCTACAGAAATACTCAGATGACTCTGCAGTTGTCGGGTGTATCAGAGATGGACAGGAAGCTGAGTACAGAGAGCTGGTGGAGCGCTTTGTGGCATGGTGTGGAAACAATCATCTGACCTTGAACGTGAACAAAACAAAGGAGATTATTTTAGACTTCAGAAGAAACAGGGTGGGGTCAAACACTGTTTCCATCATGGGAGAAGAAGTGGAGGTGGTTGAGGAATACAAATACCTTGGAGTTCACCTGGACAACAGACTGGACTGGAGAAAGAACAGCGAAGCCGTTTACAAGAAGGGACACAGCAGACTGCACTTCTTGAGGACGCTTAGGTCCTTCAATGTCTGTAGCAAGATGCTGCAGATCTTCTACAAGTCTGTTGTTGAGAGTGTAATCTCTTCAGCCATTGTCTGTTGGGGTAGCAGCATCAGAAGCAGGGACCTGAAAAGGCTCAACAGCCTAATAACAAAGGCTGGTTCTGTTCTGGGGACGACTGTGGAACCACTGGAGGAGATGATGCAAAGAAGGATTCTCCAGAGAATCAAGAAAATGATGGACAACCCTGAGCATTCTCTTCACAAGACTGTCCGACAACGGAAGAGTGTCTTCAGTCAGAGGCTTCTTCAGTTTGGCTGCAACACTGACCGCTACTGGAGATCCTTCCTGCCAACAGCCGTTGTAATATACAACAACTCTTTGATGACTTGATTATTATTATTATTATTCTGAGCTACTACAGCAATCAATTTCCCTCTGGGATCAATAAAGCATTTTTGAATTGAATTGAATTTAGCGCCTCCTAGAGTCCTGGAACCCACCAAGGTGCTTTGCAACACAATACGTCATTCACCCATTCACGCCCTGGTGGGTATGAGCAACGATGTAGCCACAGCTGCACTGGGGCGCAACGACAAGGGCGAGGCTTCTGAACACTGGCGCCGCCAGTCCCTCTGACTACCACCAGCAGGCAAAGGGGGTTAAGGGTCTTGCCCAAGCACACAATGGCAGCGACAAACTGAGCGGGGCTTGAACCTGCAACCTTCCGATTACGGGGCAAGCACTTAACTCCTGTGCCACCGTCACCCCACATAATGGTGGATGTCCACGATCAGCTGTCCAGATATTTGTACTTCTAGAAATGATATTTAAAAAAATATGGTATGTAATAATTATTTCTTCAGCTGCTGATAAATGTTTTCACACTTAAGTCAACAAAAACAGTTTGGGGTATTTCTGAGGTTGAAGCTAATCTAGTGCCCCCTACTGGATGGTTCCATTACAAGCTTCAAGTCCCACCTTTTCCATTTGAATAAATAAACAATACGTTGCCATTTTTGGGTCTTTAGTTGTTTTAAAAGAGTAGAATTCCATTCCCACATGGAATTTTGGCTTCAAATTTCACCGATGCAAAAATGTTAACTCAGTCGCTGCCAGCCGTTTCCTGATGGGTAAAGCCCTTCGCTGCCAGTGTTTCTCACTGTTTTTACTGTTTTTTAGGAGTCACAGAACGTTGCGTGCTAGGATGATGTTGACGCCAAAACAACCAAAACAAAGCGGAGACTCACCTCCTATATCAGGAAGAATCCGCGCGTTTCGAGCGTTATTCGTTCTTTCATAATCCGTTGTTGAATTTTGATCGGCAGAAGCTTTTCCGGTTCGCGCCTCACCTTTTTTACAGCAGCGGCCCAAAACGATCTCCTAACACATGGATGTTCTGCTTCCTGATCATGTGATGTGTGACGTATGCAGATGAAGATCGGCTTTAGAGCTGAGATGTTTGTTCTCACGGTGTGGGGGCTCGTCCGACGCCTACACAGTAAAAAAATGCAAATGGCAACTTTAGTCTTCATTCGCAGTGAATATGTTAAGATGCCTGGCCTAACTTTTATGCTGGGTAACTGCTAATGCTAACAGCCTGACACTCAGCACCTGCAGTACTTGCATTCTCCACCGAAGAACAGGTACAGAACATGACTAAAGAGATTTTTGATGAAGGTACTAATCCCGCTATAGAGGTTAGAAACAAGCAACATTGGATTTTAAAGCGTTACCGCATTCACCTTCCATTTTTTGTAGTTTAAACGCATTCTGCCACTCTTTTCTAGCGTTTAGCTTGGGTCACAAAAATAAAAGATGCAAGATGCTGAAACACAAAGAGGTGAAGGTGACAGCTACACATTTAAAAGTCAACCTTGCTTCATGAGAGAAAAGCAGTCATTAATTTCTTCTTCTCACTCTAATGACTGATGTCAAAGCTTTCTCATAATTCATTATGAATTTAGCGCTGTGGTATAGCAGTGCTTTGTCTTCATTTCTGTTCAAAGACTTCTTCGGCGTAGCAAACTTAGCCAAGAGTCTCTCCAGCTTCTCGTCTTTTAGCTTCACAAAACCAAGGAGATGAGCGACATCCACAATTTTGTTCATTATTCCTTCTCACACACACTCCATCCTGACTATTACAATCTGAGGGTATTTTTGTTCCTATTAAATGAATTATACCCATTACTCTCTCTGACAACTCTGCATTGAGTGTGTGAACCCAGATTTAACATTGTTCTAATTCCTCTCACTATTACGGCAATAAAACATTCATCACAATAATTAGTCGCTTTGACGTCTAATTTAAGCTAATAAATCTGACTAAAAGAATGCTTGTTTTATGTAGAGGGGTGAAACCGTCAGGAAGTTTCCACCAATCATGAGCCACGATGCTTTCAGACGGTTAGAAGCCACGGCTAACACCCGCGTCACATGGGTCACCTGTTGGCTGAGGGACAGTGGCAGTGATCCATCTTTGTAATGACTCTAATGGATGATGTAGGTGATGCTAGTTGGGGCGGGGCTTCGTCTACAGTAATGACAGACAGGCAGCTTGGATGCTCTCAGGAGTGGACTGGGACCAAAACTTGGCCCTGGCATTTTTACGAATCGTTGGCCCTCAGTCGGCCCTCTCCATTGGGAGGGCGGTGGGGGTGGGGGGTGTTGCCGCCCGGGGACTCGTCTCTAGGCCGAATGTGAGATCTAATATGGACTGGGACTGTTAAATTATCAGCAGGGCCAGACAGCTGCGACCGGGAGCCCTGGCCTTCCATATCAGCTCATTCTCCATGGGCGGAGATTGGCGGGACATTAGCTACATGCTAACGCGGTAAAACAACTCCTACGTCATCGCTCTACCGCGTTTCTTCTTGCCAAAAACGCCTGGAAAAACTCTGTTAGCTCCGGATTGCCATGTAGCTAATGTTCTGCGGATCACCATCTGTGGAGTAGTGTCGGCCCAAGTTGGGCAAGCAGCCCACTTGGCTAAGCGACCCACCGGGACAGTGCCAGAATGCCAGATTGGCCAGTCCACCCCTGGATGCTCTGTTCTTAGGCCACTCCCACTGTAGAATATCTGGATGGTTGTTTAGTTTTTCAGAAACAGGCTTTCAGGTTTCTCTTTATTGCTCTCTTTTATGGATCCCTCAGGCAGCACATGGATATACTGTCATTTGAATGTCTTTGTGTTCTGCGTTTGACTGAGAGCTTTTATTGTTGCTCACAGAGCGTGTAGGCACAAATACAAGTACTTTTATGATCAGGTTAGTCTTTTGCAAGAGGTGCTTTTTGAATTCATGTATTGATTGCGTTTTGAAACTCCAGCCCATAATTCTGACATCTTGTTTGTCTGCATTTGTGCTTCTTGTCACTAAAATAAGCCGCTGTGGTGAAATGATAATAAAGGCAAAATTTTTTTCTTTTCTTTTTGAGCTTCTTCTGTTTTTATCTTTAAATACCGGCTTGTTCACCTGCATGCTTTAATCGCTGCAACATTATGTATCACACCCTGCATCCTGCACCACTGGGACACTATTAGGTCATATTTAAAATGAAACGTGTTAAGTGGCATGGGCAGATAAATTCCTCATGCATGCTAATTGTGTGGAAACACTCATTTTGTCTCATGCAACTCAAGACATGAATTGAGTCCTGTTCCAGAGTGATTTGTTCGAGGCTCTGCGGAAGTGCGCCAGTGAAAAATCACGACGTCTCCAGCAGAACAGATTGTTAAAATGCAAATATAAATTCTCATTTGAGATGTATGAGGGTGAGAGTTCGGGAGACTCTTTTGTCACATCCGACAACATATAGATTTTGTTGTTGAGGTTCCATCAGTGTGAAAGATTGCGCCGTATTTTTAGCTGTTAAAGTGGGCCTCGGGGCGTTGGTGTCACCACATCACTCAAGTGATTTACCCAAGATGGAAATGTCTTAACACATTTTATGTGGGCTGGCTTTCATGGAGTGAGTACTTTTCAGTAACTTTAGTAGGAACAGAGGTGCGTATAGTGATTAACAGTTACTAAAAGCTAGCAATGTTTTTGTTGCTTTAGTTCAATAGTTCAATTTTGCATCCTCTCCTATCCCCACCAGTCAGACATTATTTTAGTAACTCATTCACTGCCAATGAGGACTAAAGTCGTCATTTTAAATCCAACCCATCCATCCGTCCATTTTCATCCGCTTATCTGGAGTTGGGTCGCGGGGGCAGTAGCCCAAGTCGAGAGGCCCTGACGTCCCTTCTTGAGTTACTTCCAGCACACGACACTTTATTGGTGTCTGGTCAGACCCAAGCCTGGGTCGGTGGATGGAGCTTTTATTCTGAAAGGAGCTGTTGTTGCCGCTGGTTGTTATAGTGACTGGATTTTTCAGCTTGTCGTTGTTCTTTCGGTTAAAGAGTTTAGATCAGGATAGGCCACTCCGTCACTTGCTCTGGAACGCGTTGAACTGTTGTTAGAGCTGACGTGGCGTAGTTTTATACTTTGGATGTTTTGGTTCATTGTCGAATGAAAATTACCAAACACCATCAGAAGCACGCCTCCGTCAGATCTGTAAGATTCTGATTGGATCAGTGAAAGAATGTGTAATGTCTTTTTAACTCTACGTAAAATGAGTCCTGTTGAAACACTTAAAGTCATAGTGCCTTTATATTCTAGAGGATCATAATAAAGTAATTAGTATTTTGATTTCACAGGTCGGTCACATCTTTTTATATTGACTAACACTTTGATGGGTTAGCTTTATTAAAATAGTGTTCTTTGATTAATTAAAAGAAAAGAGTTCATTCTTCTGTTGAGCTGAAAATAAGCAGGTTAGAAGGAATGCATGAAACTTTGAGACCATACTCATGCAGACTAGTCCTGAGCAAAGAAGGGAAAAATAAGAGTCATTCGTTCCGTTACAGTTAAATAGTTCAATTTTGCATCCTCTCCTATCCCCACCAGTCATACATTATTTTATTAACTCATTCACTGCCAATGACAACTAAAGTCGTCATTTTAAATCCAACCCATCCATCCATCCATTTTCATCCGCTTATCCGGAGTTGGGTCGCGGGGGCAGTAGCCCAAGTCGAGAGGCCTAGACTTCCCTCTCCCCAGCCACTTGGGCCAACTCCTCCGGCGAAATTCCAAGGCATTCCCTGGCCAGGTGAGAGACATAGTCCCACCACCGTGTCCTGGGTCTATCTTTAGGCCTCCTCCCGGTTGGACGTGCCCGGAAAGCCTCACCAGGGAGGCGTCCAGGAGGCATCCTGACCAGATGCCCGAGCCACCTCAACTGGCTCCTCTCTGTTCACCGCCAATGATGACTAAAGTCGTCATTTGCATTTTTTTTACTGTGGGAGAAACAGGACGAGCCCCGGCACCATGAGAACAAACATCTCAGCTCGAAAGCCGATCTTCGTCTGCGTACGTCACACGTCACGTGATCAGGAAGTAGAACATCCATGAGTTAGATCGTTTTGGGCCGCTGCTGTAAAAAAAAAGTGAGGCGCGAAAAGCTTCTGTCCATCACATTTCAGTAACGGATTGTGAAAGAACGGATAACGCTCGAAACACGCGGATTCTTCCTGACGTAAGAGGTGAGTCTCCGCTTTGTTTTGGTTGTTTTGGCATCGACATCAACAGACACGCCACAGGTGAGGCACTCACGCAGACACAGCGAACCAACAAGCACAGAGACAAGTCAGGGTTTTATACACGGGGGACAGTGATCAAGAGCTCAGGAGCAGGTGTGTGGGGAGTGAGAGCTGATGAGAGGTGAGGCTAATTAACTAAATGGGGAGGCAAAACAAAGTAAAGGAGGAAACTAAATCATAAAACCTGTAAGGCAAAACCTAACCTAAACCTGTAGGACTAAAGTTAAATAACCAATGACCTGAAGAGTTACAAAATTAAATCTAAGACATAGTAAACTAAATATGAAACTGGGACTCTGGGTGAAGGAAATTATTGGGAGTTATAGAGGCTGGAACCAAGGGCAGGGGAAAACTGACAAGACACAAGGAGTGGGACAAGGGGAACACGCACACAATGTGGCAGTTCTTGTTTGGTTGCTGATTTCTGTACTGGTCTCTAACGTCACTCGTTTGTAATTCGTAATGAATAATGTTTAGAAAAATATAATAATTACAAAATGAGTCAAAAAAGGGACATCAGAGAACAGAAATGGTGCAATTAACATCCAGGAACAACAATAAGACTAAAAAAAAAAATGTAAAAAAAAAACCAAACAAACCACTGAAGCTGTTTCAGTTGGGTTTGTGATTTTCGTTTCTGCGTAAAAACCTTTTTTGAAACAAGATCTTTTTTTAGTTCCTAACAAATTTTAAACCGAACATTTTATACAAAACAAAACCCCTCCCTCCTCCCACCCCGCCACACACACACACACACACACACACACACACACACACACACACACACACACACACACACACACACACACACACACACACGGGACTGTCTCAGCTGTTATTTTCGTTAAGGAGTGTGCACGTATAGCATGCGCGCCTCGTGCGCGAGCCTACTATTGAAGCTGCCGTTACGCTTTTGGCCTGAGGGGGCAATCGCGAGCATAAAAATTCAAAAGTCCGTAAATTCCCTTTAAATTTGTTTATTTCTCACACAGTTTAGCACCGAGGATTAGGGATTTGCTAGGTGTTATTTTTATTTTTATTTGTTGAGTTTTTTTTAGCTCTAAATTAGTTTTCGTATTCAGCAATGATGCAGCTTTGTGCCATAGTGATAGTAAACATTTTCTTAACATTTGCTGTAAAGTAACAGTTTTAACATTTTACACTATGCGTTTAAAAGTGGGTTTTGGTGGCGGTTTTGGCATTAACTTGACCACAATCGCCCTGGATTGTCCTCAGCCGACCAAAAACTGCACTTGACAGGTGTGTGGGTTGGGTAGGTGCCCTAGGGGAGTCTTCTACCTGCTTTACGTTCGTAGCTATTCACTCTGCCAATAGTTAATATAAAGGCTAGCAGTTAGCTTTTTCAGTTTGCAGATCGTCAATTAAAAGCAGAAGAAAAAGAAAAAGTTTAATTTTCCTGATGACATCATGGTCTCTTTGGAGGCAAAGCAAAGAGTTAAAACCAAAGTGGTCATCGGCCTAAGCTAGTTTGAGGGAGCTAAAAGAGGCCACGAAATCATGGACTGATGGTGACCTGGCTTTGTTGCTACTGGAGTTGTAAATGCTACTTTTGTCCAACAGTGTGGATCTTTTTACTTTGTGGTTTATTTTAATATTAGTTGGCTCATGTTAGTATTAGCTCGCTGTTAGCGCTAGCTACAGCAGGCTGCGACAGAGTTGTAAATGACAGTTGTAATTCCACTTTCGACCAGCAGGAACAAGACAGAAGGAAAGTGTTATTTTAAAATCCTACCGAGCAGTTTAAAAGAATTTGGTTTGGACAAACTGGTTTCCTTGCCACATTTTGTCTTTTTGAGTCTTTGGCCTTGGGCAAAAAATCATAAACTCCCATTGGGGGAAAAAATAGCAAAGAACTGTGGTGACACTCATTTTTTCTTTTTCTTTTTTATTCTTTCAGTGGTCAGCACGGATCTTTGCGCCCCTGGTCCACGATCTGAGTTCATGTCTGCCCACGTTGGTCCAACATTAAAGAAAACATTCCTGCTGTTTTACCCTTCAGTCATGACAAAAGTAAGATTCACCACAAATATCAGAAGGAAAAGTCTCTCATCATGTCATTTTCAATGTAGTGTCCTGTTGTCATCTCTGAGCATGCTTATCCATTAGTGCCACGGAAATTGATGGGATGAGCACAGTGTGTGTGTGTGTGTGTGTGTGTGTGTGTGTGTGTGTGTGTGTGTGTGTGTCCAACAGAACATTCATGAATGCATCTGCTTGCCAGACTTCCGTGGCTAACTGTATTAGTTCTTCTTCAGTCACAGTTGGAGACCCCACAGCGGAAGAGACCTGGGCACGTTAATCCAACCTGAAGAATGCAAGGGATGGATGGTACCAAGTATGCAGACAAGTATGACTAAAATATTATTGTGTAACTGGATTAGCATGCGTGAATTTCATGTCACACAATGCCTTTTTTGAGGATAAGATTAAGGTTTATTAGGATGGAACGCTACAGTCCTGCTGCTTGTTTGTCAGACCTTTTAGCGGCTGTTGCATGAAATTCCTTCACTGTATAAAGAGGACATGCTGGGTCCCGGCTGGCGGGGGTCCACCAACAGCTTTGCAAATGTTTGGTAGCTAACAGGTTGTGAGTTTGAGCCTGTGTATCTGTCTGTGAGAAGACTTCCTTTTGTGTCTGGCTGAGGCGTAAACAACGGCTAAAGTCGACTTGAAAAAAAACTAAGTCACCAAGGTGTTTGACCTTGTTTGACAAATTAGGCGGCAAATAAATAAATCAGCTTGGATTGGATCACCACAGGGGACTAATGCATCGAGGCTCATGCCCACGCGCACACAGAGGAAGGGGCTTTCAGAGAGCGGGGGTGTTGAATAATAAAATCTTACAGAGGTGCTTGTCTGGTTTATTTCTAGATCCACAACAAACATAACTACAAACACTTGGGTGTCCAGGCGAAAGGCTGCACAGAAGCAGAATCAAGTTTAGTTCTACACAATCTGAGCACAAGCATTGGATTAAGTGCAGTTCACTCATGTTGCCCTGACTGAAACCTGTTATAATGATGCAGAAATACACAAACACGCTCAAAATGTAAACAGCAACAGTGGGAATCCAAGAAAATGCATGCACAGCAGCTCTAACCCCGGTTTCACACTGCAAGCGCCAGCGGAACGGAACGGCAGCGGAGCGGCTCACTCGCGAACTTCAAAGCGGTCCTTTTCACACCGGGTGAGTCTTGGCTGCGTCACGGCTTCCTCGCTGCGCCTCGCTGTACTCGCGAGATTCTAAAATCCCTCGAGACTTCCGACACCTTCTTCATCGAGACATCACAACCACCGCGAGGAATCACACCGTTGCACTTCTCGAAAGAAACCGGTGGTAAACAAGTTAGGCTGTCCCCATCTCTGCCAGTCTTTAAGTCGCCTAAAAACACACCTCCTCCGTTTGGCGTTTCCAGAACATGTTTGATTTTGTCCCTCTTTTATGTTGAATTTATTTCACAGTTTTCATTGGTTCACTCAATCCATTGTTTTACACATTTATCCTGTACCAGAATGTTTCACCTATTTTGTAATTTGAATTGCTTTTATTTTTGATTTATTCAATATATTTACCTTCAACTGAACCATGTTCAGCGCTTTGGGCTTCCTGACAGGGTTGCGGAAGGCGCTTTATAAATAAAGCTTTGATTGATTGATTGATTGATTGATTGATTGATTGATTGAAACAAAGCCGTTCGGTCACACGTGCTGACGTAAGTTCTATATAACATCGCAATGTTGAATTTTATTTTGAAAATAGCTGGGGATTTTACACTGAAACCGTGTGTGGTTTCCTGTCTTGCAGTATGTGAACTGCGGAAATTGACGTGTCCCAGAAGCGGCTTGCGGAAAAAAATAGAACTCGATCCTGAAAATCGCCGCGTCGCGGCTGGTTTGAAACACTCCATAGACTATAACTGGATTATTTTTGAAGCGGTGCCGCTTCGCCGCCGTTCCGTTCCGCTGATGCTTGCAGTGTGAAAACCGGGTGAGTCTGACCAGATAAACATGGATGAATGATTCCTTTTTTTTTTTTATCCCGGCAACGTTTTCTGAAAAACATCTTAATATTATGGCAGCATCAACAGTTCTTTAAATAATAATAATAATAATAATAATAACAATAATAGTAATAATAATGATAATGATGAACCAGCAATACAAAGGGTATGGAGGTAGCGGGATACAAATTTACTGTTTAGCTTGACGTCTCATCGAAGAGGCCTTTGCACTGAGTTGATGCATTGGTGCTCGACAGCACAAAGATCACGCACATAAACCAAATCAAATCAAAGATACTTTATTAATCCCAGAGGGAAATCAGAGTTTCAGTACACACAATTAAGAGATCAGACATTACATGGGCAAGACACATGACAATAACTGGTGACTGTGGTTATTCGCAACCCGAGTCACGCTACCTTAATAGAGATAAGAGGGTAACATGAGGATTGGTTCAGGTGGAGGGAATAAAAAGGCACTTCAGAGTTACCCTCCACCAGGAGGACAGCTTTGCTCTGCAAAAAAACACCTCAGACAGATATGCAACAGACTTCAGACATCACACAACATAAGTGTCCACTAGGTGGGGTGGTGGGTTGGGACTATCCTCACTTCAGTTCCTGCAGCCACGATAAGCAGCGCATGTCACCTCAGTGTGGATAGAGGGAGGAGCATTGAGGGTTGGAGGGTTGCAGTGACCTTGGAACGTTTCAGCAGCCTTCCTGCTGTCCCGCCCAGGTTGGGATAGGAGACAGAGTTGAGTTGCCATAGCGACGGCACATTCCACTTATCTTCTGAGGGGGGAGTTTTCGTTGTAGCCTTGCAGGCTCAAGGACGCCAGATTCGGATTAGAATGTATTGTAATGATAGTTAAAGGCAGCCCGTGAGTAAATATTCAACTGATTAGTTATTCTTTTACAATTCTTGGCACAGAAGATGTTAGCAGCACCTGCCTATGCATGTTGTGGAAGGCTTTTCTGCCCATAACTGTTATTCATTGTGAGAACTGGAACTGTTCCATTTTATTGTGGAGTGAACGCTGGCCACGACACAGAAGGAGTACCCATCCTTCTCCCATTAACCTCCAGTTAAGTGAGCAGTCTGGCCTGCTTGGACCCTTCTTCTGCTGTGCATTCATCTCCATGCAGCCAAAGCTTGTTCTGCCAGTCCCAAGCTGCAAGGCCCCGCGTACCCAACAGCCATAATCTGCTGAGCTGCGCTCACAGCATCCTTGGCAACCTGTCGCTGGTAATGCAGTTCTCCTGGGAGATGGAACCCGTTCATCCAAGATGCATATTGCCAGTAGAGGAGCTGGAGGGTGGGTGGAGGATTAATTGGATGCAGTTTGACTTGATAGAAGACAATCTTCCATTAGAAATATATTTGAAGGTCTAAACTTTTCAAGTTTGAAATCTGAACCTAAAATATCTAGTCTACAGAATACTCTGAAATTTGTCTTAATAACTGGGGGAGAAATCTGTTTTTATACCAGCCGTGTTTAAGAAATCCTTCTCAAGCTGTCCATATTTCAAACATATTTATATTTTTAATTCCTTTAGATTTTTATCCCAACTACAAGCATTTGAACTTAAAGCTAAAATCCTACTTGGGTTAAATATCGTGCATGTATGTAAATGTCTTAGCATTTTATTACACGAGTCTCATCTTTGAGTGATTTAATGAACCCTTAGATGTCTTTAGTGCATTTTTTTGCACAGACAGGTTAGCTTTTGTGAATAACTTTGGCTATGCTAATGCAGTTTATCTAATTTATTGGGAGTTTGTGTGTTTTGAGGGGAGTCACGAAAAACAATTAGAAAAATTGTTGTACTCCATTCAATAACACAGTTAAATAATTTTGTGATGATAATGGTGTTGGTGCAATTTTTTGCACCATTGGCTTCCATGTGAATCTTTTTTTTTTTAATAAGCCAAAATATCAACATCATTTTTTTTCTGTCTGGGTTCCCAGGCTAGTTGCTGACGCAATGTTGAGTTTTTAATGTTTTCCACTAGATTTCACATTTTCCTATGTATACCGGGGCAACAACTAACACTGTGTTACATAAAAAAAAGTAAGGTAAATGTTTTTATGCCCATTTATGACACACCAATGTGTTGAGAATTCACCCCCAAATAAATCATTTGGACATAACATACAATTTTTTTAAATATTTGTTCATTTGTTTACATTTCTGCTTATAATCATACATCTGACAATAAAGGGAGAAATAAAAGTGTTAAAGCTTGTCGTCGTCGTCGTCTTCCTCCGCTTATCCGGGTCGGGGTCGCGGGGACAGCATTCCAACTAGGGAGCTCCAGACCGTCCTCTCCTGGCCACCTCCACCAGCTCCTCCGGCAGGACCCCAAGGCGTTCCCGGACCAGATTGGAGATGTAACCTCTCCAACATGTCCTGGGTCGACCCGGGGGTCTCCTGCCGGCAGGACATGCCCGAACCACATTCCCAGGGAGGCGTCCAGGAGGCATCTTGACCAGATGCCCAAACCACCTCAACTGACTCCTTTCAATCCGGAGGAGCAGCGGTTCTACTCCGAGTCCCTCCCGAATGTCCGAGCTCCTCACCCTATCTCTAAGGCTGAGCCCGGCCACCCTACGGAGGAAACTCATTTCGGCCGCTTGTATCCGCGATCTCGTTCTTTCGGTCATTACCCAAAGCTCATGACCATAGGTGAGGATTGGGACGTAGATCGACCGGTAAATCGAGAGCCTGGCCTTCTGGCTCAGCTCCCTCTTCCCCACGACAGATCGGCTCAGCGTCCGCATCACTGCAGACGCCGAACCAATCCGCCTGTCGATCTCCCGATCCCTCCTACCCTCACTCGTGAACAAGACTCCGAGATACTTAAACTCCTCCACTTGAGGTAGGACCTCTCTCCCGACCCGGAGTGCAGTGTTAAAGCTCAGGAACGCTAAAACATTTTATTTTATTTTGTGAGGACTGAAGCCAAGGACAAAATTCATGTAAAACAATTGGGAGTTATGACATGTTAAATGAGGAAATATTGTGTTTGCATTTTTTTGTGTACTAAAGTTAAAATCGTGACTTTTTTAGAAAATAAAAATTACACAAAAACTATAAACGGAGAAACATACATTTTTATGCCCATTTGTGACACTCCAAGGCTGTGACAGTTTAACCCCAAAACAGGTATCTGGACATAAAACACAAAAAAAATCAATAGATTTTTAAATTGCTTTACATTTTTTCACAATTCTGGTATTGAGCATAAACCTGGCAATAATGGGGTTAAATCTCAGAAACAAACGCATTTTTTATTATGTTTTGTTAGGGCTGAGGACGAAAGGATGAAATTCAAGTAAAAAAAAAAAGGACATAGAAAATATTTGTTAGCAGAGTCATCAATCGTGCCGACGGAGGAAATAATACAGCCACATCACTGCTTAGCTTCTCAATCAGGGAACACTGGATTATTCTGTCACGCCATCTTTTATGCGTCACTGACAGCGATCTCATTGGTTGAATTAAACCACATGACATTAGTTAATAAAATATAACCCATAAGTATTTACAATGTAAACATTCAAAGATAAAGATATACATACAGACAGGGGCGCCGTAAAGCGGTGAAAGATTAGGAAGTTTCTAAGGGCCCACAGCTGTCAGGGGCTCAAAAAAGTTTAAAAGTTGAATGAAAAAATTGTTTAAAAATCACAAGTACTTTACTTTGCAGTATTTTTTCTCATTCAAGACATTAAACAAACAATCTTTTAGTCTTTATGAAATGTATATTTATTCAGAGGTCCCTACTTTATTTTGACTAATTAATTTGACCCCCCCCCCCCCCACACACACACACACACACACACACGGCATAAAATGGTACAGTCCACCTGGCTGAGGGGCGCGTAGGCGAAGCTCGCTCACGCAGCAGTCAGACAGCCGAGTGCGCCAAGGCTGCAGTAAAAATAAGTTTGTAAAAACAAAGTCTGGGTCGAAGAAAGAAAGGAGAAAGAGGACAGGCAGAAGAGAGGGCGTCAGTATGTCACAGTTTTTCTCAAAAAAAGGTGGGTTTAGTTAGTGAGTGGTTAAATTCAACCTGTTAGCTAGCTCTGATATCCACAGTGAGAGGAACTATGTTTCATCTAATTAAGGTAAATGGTAGGGCTGTAGCGAATTCGACGGCTCGATTCTAAAAATTTGTCGATGTCAGATCCGGAAGTCGACGCACCGCGCCCACTTGTTGCATCCCCAGGAGTTTGTAAATAGAAAAGGAATCTGCCTGTTTTTCCTGTAGTTCGCCCTCTTCTCCGCCTTCACTAACATCTCCGCCAAATACCGAAGACCCGGAACAACGTCCGTCCACTACTAGATTATTTTCCTGTTTTGCCCCTTCGTCTCCCGGCAACGGACAACAACTTCCGGGGTCAGACGCGCTGCTTCGTGTCTATCGCAGATGTAGAAAATCACCGGGAGCATTTCTCCCTTCATTAAGGAGCTTCTTTCAGACATGAGGAGAGATGTTTTGGTGGTAGCAGTCTCTCCTCCGTGCTGGTCTGTTTGCTGCTGGGTGTTTTTGGTTTATTTAAACTTGGTAACTTGAACTTAATGTTAGTAAAGCTACTGTTAGCATCTTCGCTAACAGCTTCTTGCGTTGGGATAAGCTGTTACGTTTTGGTTTAGAGTTAATCTTTTTTGTGGTGTAGATCTCCCTTTTTATTACATTTAGAGTGTTGTGGGTTTTCGGTTTAGTTTAAAATATCACCTTGAGTTTGGTTTAACCCGTAAGACCACTCGCCTCACGCACATAAGTGACCAAAACAAAGCAGCATGGAGACACTCCATCTTCTACCACCTCTCAGGCAGCAGCCTGCACTCCCAAGTTCTACACGTCACCAGAACATAACCAACCGCAACACAATAAAAGCAGTGTTATACAAAATGGAAGGCCTGTAGTGTTTATTCTCTTACAGTAAGAATTTATCAATTTTTTTGAGGAATTTATTTGAGATTTTCTGGTTTTTGTTAATTGTGCAATAGAAAAATAATCATTAGATTAATTTTCTAAATAGTCATTAGAATAGTCGACTATTCGATAAAATAATCGTCAGAATAATCGTTTTAAAAATAATCGTTTACCCCCAGCCCTAGTAAATGGGTTGTTGTCCTTGTCGCTACCAGAATCAGCAGCTGATGATATGTCAGCAGGTGTCCCCTCACAACCCAATGAACCTCAAGAAGGTGAGCGATGTAGCATGTTAGCTAGCAGCCTCATTTAAGGGGGTCTGTGGGAATCACTTAAGGCTCTCTTCTCTATCAGTACTATTACAAAGAAATATAAAAAGGCTATTTTTGGTAATAAACACATTGTTTTTCCACATAATGACAATTATAAATATCAATCAGTAAAAATTGTTGTTGATGCTGGGCAGGTCGAAGCATTGTTATTTAGTCTGTTAATGTAACATAAATTACTGTGAGATTATTGAAGCACCTTTTGGAAGGCACCATACAAGAAAAAAAAACTCTTCATCTACTAAACACCTTGAAATGAAATGTTTTGAATCTGACTGAATTATGGGAGGTTTTACAAGATGTAAGTTGTTTATGTACAATAGCTTTTAGAACACAAACCAAAAATCAGTAATTTCCAAATAATTAATCAGACAGCAAAAATGAAACAAAAGCTATTAATAATTGTAATAAATAAACTAAATATAACATTGAACACAATAAAATCCGAAATCTAGTATTGACGATGGAGAATTACAGCTAATATCCTGCAGGAGTCTGTGCTGCATTTTCCCTGTTGCGCATTAATTTTAAAGACTGTTGTAACTTGGATAAAGATTTAGTCACAAATGATAGCGTATATTGTAACATATATCTGTTTCATTATGTACAGGGCCTGGACCTTCCCAATGTCAGGTTTGGTCAGGACAAAGTATATACGTATTCATGCAAAGTTGTCCAACTTTAAAATTTTATGTAACCCTAACTGACTCCGGTTTGAACTGTGTGCTTATTCATTTTGTGTCTATGATGAAGCCATGGAGACTTAATAACGAAGTCACCTTGTGAGAGTGAATCATTAATTTTTGTCAGTGAGAAATACTTGATTTCAAGAGGAAAGACAGCTGAAAATGAAGTTTTGACACAACATGGAAATGTAATTAGATATCCAAATTTGAATTTTATCATCAAATAAAATTTTAGAATGAATAAACACATTCTAAGGGAGTAAAAGGGAAAAGGAGATTAACACCTTTCAGCAGGTGCATTTCCTGCTTTTTCCAGCAGTGATATTGCTAACTCTGTTGAAGGAAATTCACTGTTTAATGAGAGACAGTTGGTGAAAATGATATGTAAATAAGTAAGAATGCATGTAGACCTACATAATTAAGCAAAACTGAAACACTAATATAAAGTATATAGAAAATATTTTTTTCTCTCTTCGAATCTGGGAGGGTGGAACCCCAGCTCCAGCCCCCCCAGGGGGCCCAACTTGATATTTTTTCATGGGGCCCAAAATCTCTGGCAGCCCTCCTGCATACAGATATAACAAATGAGAACACAAACATAATAATGTAATATAAATCAATATTAAATAATCGTGATTTTTGTAGATCTCAGTTCTTAACACCCCGGCTTGTTCTTACTTTGTCTTTTATTCCTGACTTCTTATTTTCCAAACATAATGTTTTTATATTTCTTCAACGCTGTTTTTGTTGCCGGTTTTGTCGTTCCGTCTGCTACCACCTGATCAGTTTGACAATATTGTAGCATCACTGGCGGCTAAAATGATGTCATCAACCCAAATGAGTATTTTAGCTTTGTCGCTCTCTGTTGTCCTGGTATACCTAACCCTGGTATACACAATGGTCTGCAGGGTTTTGACTGAATCCTTTTGTCAAGTAGTCATGTAAAGTTTTAATCCAGTTCCTGCCTGATTGTTTAATCTGTACAGACTTTTTCAGTTTAAACACTAAATGTTCATCTGGGTTGCTTTTTAACCTCATATCCTTTTGGTTGTTCTATATATAAGTCACGATCTATTGGTGGATGAAGATAAGCGGTCTTGACGTCCATCTGGTGTAAAATGAGGTTCTCCTGTACGGCACACTGCATCAGCACCCTCACGCTTGTTAGACTAGCTGTTGGGGAAAATGTCTCATCATAATCTAGTCCAGCTCTTTGACCGTAACCTTTTGCTGCGTACCTAGCCCTGTATCTTTCTGATCCGTTATCATTTTTCTTCAGAACATGTACCCATGTACCCCCCACTGCTTTCTTTCCCTTTGGTAAGTCAGTCAGGGTATACTGTAGGTGTCATTCTCTACTAAAGAATGCATCTCTTCATCCATTGCTGCTTTCCATTTTTCAGAATTTGGGGACCTCATAGCATCGTTGTATGTAATGTTGCTCTGTAACAATAGTCGATATGTGATCCTTGATCATCGTAATCCTCCCCTTTTGATACATAGACTTTTAAATATTCTGGTTTCTTTCTCATCCTTTCTGGGTACCTTCTGCTTGTTCCTGCTACCTGGTTTGTGTCTGGACCTTGATCATTTCCATCGGAAGTTTCACCGCCTGATTCATCTTTGTGAGTGTATGACGTTTTCACCACTCGAGGTCGTAAGACGGTTGGTATGTTATCCTCCTCAGGGATAAGAACTGTTTGTGTCTGCCTCTCTTCAACATTTTTGCTTACAAACTTTACCAGTCTGATATAATATTTCTGTAAGAAATTTTGTTTGTGCATTTTTTGTGCTCAAACACCAGAAACGCTAGAAAATTACAAGGTCATATAAGGGTAAATATTAATATTTGAGCACTCTGTAGAATGTTAGCATTTATTTCATAAATACATTTTTGGTTCAATTAAAGGGTTTTATGGACAAAAAAATGATTCAAATCAAGCCTTTTTTTGTTGTTTTTTCTTTGGTTGGGGGGGGGGGGGGGGCAGTCCAGCTGCTGTTCGGTCCCACAGTGCTGAACTTGCTGAGCTGCATAAATCTGTAAACAGTTACAAAGAAAACTCATTTTTAACTTTATTTCTGTGGGTCAGCAACAACACTGGCTCAGTCTGGCTTTTCTCGTCAGGTAGTGGTTTCTGTCTCAGGCCTTTCGTGGAAAGGTTCAAAATAATAGTGAAACAAGAGGTGTGGAAAAATCAAACCACTAACTTTGTAATTATTCCACATTTTTGTGTAATTTCAGCCTCTAAGTTTCACCTTTTAATGAGATTTTAAACACCCTGAACAGGGACCTGTGGGTGAATAATGAGAAGAGTGTTGATAAGTACACATCATTAAAAATGATCCTGTTTCAATCGTTTGCCATTAACTATTTAACACCAGTAAACAACATTGACTTCGTTTAAAGAGGCACTTCAGTGAAAAAAACAAACATTTTATGGTTATTTTTGATTATAATTAGTCACTCAGAGTGTTTCATGCAGGCTGAACATGAAAATAGTCTCCTACACCTATCTACTTACCTTCTGGTGGAAAATAGAAGGTGAAACTCTAACAGGGGTAGAGAACCCTGGTTCTGGAGAGCCGCTTTCCAGCACATTTTAGAGGTTTCCCTGCTTCGACAAAGTGGTCACCTGTTCAGCAGCTCATCAGGCTCTGCAGAAGCCAGTTAATCACCTGTAGATTAAAGGGACTCTACGGAGTTTTGAATTTTTATGCTCGTGATTGCCCCCTCAGGCCAAAAGCGTAACGGCAGCTTCAATAGTAGGCTCGCGCAGGAGGCGCACATGCTGTACGTGCACACTCCTTAATGAAAATAACAGCTGAGACAGTCCCTTGTGTGTGTGTGTGTGTGTGTGTGTGTGTGTGTGTGTGTGTGTGTGTGTGTGTGTGTGTGTGTGTGTGTGTGTGTGTGTGGCCCGGAGGACAGAGGACAGGAGAACGTGTGCAGCTAATTAATTAAATAATTTGGTTCTGTACCTTTCTCTTCAGCACAGCCGACAAAGGTTTATGATGGGTCAGTCCTCCTGCATGCTCAGATCATTCCCTTCCCTTGCTTGAAAAATTGTTCCAAAATGAAAGTTGAACCCACATCTTTTTTATCTGTGAATTCAATGCCGTTCGGCGAGTCTCAAATAAAAATTTGGGCATCTTACTGTAAAAAAATATACCATTAATGTAAAAAAGAAACTCTAAATAAACTATGTTCACATCCAGAATCGAACCCAGGTCTTCTACATGGGAATCAGACATCTTACTAGGTGAAAGCACCAGTGACATCCTTTGTATCTGTAACGTTTATATCCTTGATGACAGCTGAAACAACGTCAAACCAAAGAACGGTTCGGAGTGAAAATGGCTATTTTGTTGCTAATTAGCAGGAAATATCTAGAAGAAAGTTCTACAGAAAGTAGCTAAGGGTCCTCAGAAATGTAGCTAGCTTTGTCACTAGGCGTTAGGAACAGCGACAAAGTGGCACTGCCTCTCTCTCTGCTACTAAAGCTACGGATAGCAAATGCTACGGGCGATGCCTGAGCGTGAACGCGCATGAAGCAGCCTGCTCGACCCGAGCATCTCTCTTTTTCTGTGATTTTACAGAAAAACAGGCAATCACAGTAAAAATGCCAGGGCTCATTCTACAGGACCAGGGCGTTGCAGGAGAACGTATGAAGAAGACATTTATTATTTCTATACATGTTTTGGCTGTCAAACTTCCATAATGTCCCTTTAAAATCAGGTGTGTTGAAGCAGGAAAACCTCTAAAACATGCTGGACAGTGGCTCTCCAGGACCAAGGTTCCCAACCGCTGTTCTAGGATTTGAAAAGCCTGACAGATCAAAGTCACATTCAGAAAACCAAAGTATTGTCCTCAAAGGACTCACATCATTTTTTTAATGCATGTAAAACGCTTGCATTACAAAAGTGACAAGATTACGAAAGTGATCTTCTGACAAGATCGTCGTCACAAAGCAACACGCGTAACACGACAAAACAGGACAGTACGTACCAAATAAGCTGTGCTGCACCATTGTTGTTGTCGGGCATTTCTTCAGCCATCGTGTATATCTTGTTTCAACTCCATCTGCTTCAACCCTGCCGGCCTCTGTTTACCGCTTGTGTCGCTATAATAAGCTAACCGGAAGAATGCCAACATGAAAAGGGGCATATCGCCACCTACTGTACCAGTGTGGAACTGACTTTATTTGAGAAGCAGATGTAAAATAGGATAAAGACTCCTAGCTTATTACAATAAGATCAACCTGGATTGACTCTCATGTCGGTCAATGCACATGTAACTGCACTGTTGCTTAAAGAGCAAGTCACCCCCAAATCAGCTTTTTTTTTTCCTGATAAACTATATAAGTACATATCTAATCGTGTTGCAGACACGTGTAAACATTAGTTTTGCACTTTAGTGCATTTTAGTTAATATTTTAATTTTCTGCCTAAAACTGTCAGCATTGTGCCGTTGTCAGGTAAAAACTCTACACTACATTTGAATTTAAATCTGCCATCGCTATTGGCTAAGAGGTACCCTATGATGTCACAATGTCATTGTGAGTGATAGACATCGCACTACAACAACCATGGACAGCTCCTTCAGAGGCAGACAGGCATTCCAGATGTAAAACAGAACGCAACCATAAGTCATTCATCCCCTCTTCAGTAAGAGTGTAAAACTCCTCAGTTTAACTGGTACTGGCATTACCCTGGCACACAATAACATCAGTACAGTATTCAGTATGTGTTCAGTACTTGTGCAATACCAGATGTACTTTAGAATGTCGCTGTCCCTGATGCTGCACCGTTCTGGAAACACAAGTTTTGTTTAATTCGTTGTTTTTGAACAACACTCAACACAACTGCATTATAAGTGTTGCTTTATTAATGATAAATCATCAATTGCACCTGGAATCATTTGGAAAGATCTTTGTAAACGTTCTCCTTCATGCTCCTTGTGAAGGCAGACTCATCTTGTTGTTTGTGTTGCTGCAGCTTTTGCAAGATGGGAAAAATCTCACCACAGGTCAGATTTTAAGTTCCTGGAATCTGCTAGTGTGGAGATGCATGAATAAGCCAAACGATGGGCAGTGTTGGTGGATTAGTTGCAGTAATAATGGGAGAGAACGCGCAAACGCTGCTGCTGCTAGGTCGAGATTCACTAGTCTGGAGTGAGTCAAAAACGCAACACTCACTTTAAGTTGTCGCGTATTTTGTGCTTTTGCATATTCTTACTGTTTATTCCCTTTGATGAAATATCTACTTTCTGTTGTCACCATTTCTCATAAAGTATAACCACGCTTCTGAGTGTCTGTGCTGCTTAGACGCCATGTGTCCTTCTGAATGAATTCGTAAGCTACACAATGTGCGTGGCGATGACTGGAATTGATAAGGGAATTGGGAAACGATTCCTAGGAATGGAAACAGTGGGTTTTCTATGCCCACCCCACCCCCCAACTACACCATTCCACCTGCGTTGTTTGGTTTTCATAGTATTTTGAGATTTAGATTGGATATGAGGGCACGCACCGCTTAGTAAAGGGTACATTTCCCATAAAGATTTTGATGAAGGGTTTTTGTTGCACTATGAAATCACAAACACTGAATTAGGTTGTCTGTATACTGATTTACTACTTCCTTGAGCTCATAAATACACACATCTGTACTGTGTCCTCCTTTAACCCAAACTGAGAGTGTGTACTTCTGACAGGGTTAAAGTTCTCCCCAGCAGAACTGGTTCAAACTCTTTAGAGTTAGTAAATTAGCCAGAACAAAAGGCCGGTCGTTTTCTGAACTATTACTTTTACCACTTTTATTTTCACTGACCGGCACCTATAAAACAGATGTGTAATCAGGCACACTGCCACGTCTCAAAACCCCACAAACGCATAAAGCAAGCAGTTCTCCTTCACTACAACTGTGGCCTGGTACAAGGCAATGCCTTCTGAGAGGGAAGGAAGTGGGGCTGTAAAAAAAAAGTTTAAATTACATAAATATACAACAAAACCCACAAATACATGATTACACCACACAACGCTTTTATAAACAACGGAGCTGCCATGGATCAGTGTAAGTGACAGCCGTGCATATCTTTAACATGATCTCTGATCCCAGATTGGAACGCTGCCTTCGAGATAAGTGTGTCCAGTTTTAGGGTTTTTTTCTGGTCATTCCAGTCTCTTGGCTGCAGCACACTGAAGGGACAGCAAGCCGAAGCGCCGCGAAACGGGGACCGCCTTCATTCGACGCCCTTGTTATTCTATTCTATAGACCACATGGGGCGCGGAAGCGCTGCGAAGAGCCGCGCGCCGGCGCTCCAGCCCGCGCCGTGCAGCGATCGTTTTGGCGTCTGCTCTATTTTTTTCGCGAGCCGCGGGTGAACCGCGTCAATTCTGGCAGGAAGTCAAACCTAGACATAAGAGGCAGGCCGGTAAATTTAACGAAATAAAGTATTTCAAAATACAATTCCGCGATAGTCAAATGTGTTCGTAAACAGACACTGCATAAAAACCACACACACACACACACAGCGAACTTGTATGTGTGTGTGTGTGAGACCACGTGAAGGGGGTGTGGTTTTGGGTGTCTTTCAACCGGAGCAAACAGGACAGAGAGGCAGAAAGTCGTAGGACAGTTGTTAACAACTGGTTCACACCATAGGTTCACACACACACACACACACACGCACACACACACACACGTACAAACAGCAAGGGGGAGGGGGGTGTAGAGGAAAAGAGCAGAGAAAAGGCGGAGAGGAAATGGAGGACACCAAGTGGTTCAAAGAAAAACTACGAGGCGCGCCTCGACCGGAGCAGAGAAACAAGCGTCTGGTCTGAACTGAGAAGCAGCGAGCAGCGGCCGAATTTCGTGAGCGCTTCGCCTCCCGGCGCTTCGGCGGCCGGTGTGTCCCCGGCCTAATGCAGAAGCACTTTTAGGAACCGTTAACAAAATAAGATTTGCAGGTCAAGTTTTACATGCAGGAGATGAAAGGTGCACCAGCTTTAAGGCGGAAACAAACCTGGAAGAGTTTTATTTACCAGCATAAACCAGTGGATTTTGTGACGAGTGTGCATGTTAGGAGAAGAAAATAAAGTGGTGAGTATGTAACGGACGGGATGACAGAGTGGTAAAGAACATCAAGCTTATGGAGAAAACTTTTGGATGCTGATCTGTGAGTGGTATCACCATGATCAAATATTGAGAGAATGATCCGTTGCATCATTGTTTACTTGATTGAATCTTAGCCTGTAAAAACAGTATTGTCTTGCCAAATCCCAGGAATTTATATTCAGAGGTGTAAAGTCAGTAAGATGAATGTGATATTTTACTGTCGGTGATTTTCTTAAAGGTGAGCTTGACTCCTTTAATCAATATTTTTGCAGCGGTCTCTAGTAGGATTGGATGCCTTGTAAGTGGAAAAAAGCTCTGGTGCACCTGTTCCAGCAACTAGAAGTGAGCCACATCAGAGTGTCATGTTGGGTTGAAGTCTTTTGACCCACGACATGCAGAATCACACACAGGCAGAAGGTAAGTAAAATTATTTATTTAAGTTGGATGAGTGATGCAGATGTAGATCGGGATTCGGGAGGTTCTGATGAAGTTCTGAAGCAGAAAACCAGAGTGAGTAGTTGCAGGACAACGGGCACAAAAGGTAATGAGATTTTGTCTTACGGTTTGAGAGGAGGGCACATCAAGGCTGGCTGAGTCGGTCGGGCGAGAGGCAGAGGAAATGGCTGGGAGCTGAGCACCAGAGTCCAGGTTGTACTGATGGCAGGTGGGGGTTGGAGAGCAGGCGGTCAGGGGCGAGCGACGGGCTGGTGAGCAGGATGATGATTCTTTTGCTTGGTGGTGGAAGTTGGCAGATGAATGGAAGGTACCTGAGGAGGTCGGAGGTAACAGGGCAGATTAACACGATCGAAACGAGGTAAGCAGGAGATAAACAAGACAGGCAAGGTTCTGGCGAGAATTCTACCCAATACTGAGTAATCATCCAGCGCTGATGTGTTTTCCCGACACTCCTTAAATCCCCTGACCACTGATGAGGAGATCAACAGCAGCTGCTCTCTAGACACACCCACCTGCACACAGAGAAACTCAACACAAACAGGTGTTAGCTCTGCACAGACCATGACACAGAGTAGATCAGACGACAGGATCTGGAGTCTTATTTCCTGATGTTTGGACATCTCGCCTCTGATTGGCTAACAGCATCACAACTCTAGCACTGACTATGTTTTTCTGCAACGTTGATGTCTTATCTCCACTAATAACACGAGCCTGGAGGAGTCCTGCTGTGTTGTGGAGTTGCTAATGCTAACAGTTAGCTTCCACTAGCTGAGATCTTCTCTGCTGTTTCCTGGACGCCAAACCAACAACAGCCTTCCTCGTCGTGAGTCCCGATGGGTGAGTCCATGAATGTTGAGTGACAGGGTGGCGTAGATTTGTCAGGATTTTCTAATCCTAGAGTTTCACCGTCTGTTTTCTATCAGAAGCTAATGCAGGAGATAGGTGTAGGAGACTATTTTCATGTTCAACTGGATGAAACACCCACAGTAATCTGTTAGAATCAGACATGATCATTTAAAATAGCCTTTTCAGTGTTCGACACCTTTAACATCTCCCCAACACCCAGACACATTGTTAGACTCTCTTTGCTGGATAATTGTCTCTCCTAAAATATTCTTTTTTAAGTGGAAAACAGGATGTTCACATCTGGCATTTGCAAATTACCGTAATTCAAATTAAATGCATTTTTCTAACACGACTTTATATTTTGTCAAAAGAGCAAAATGTGGACGGAGCCGCCCACAATAACAGCTAGAAGGCAGAATCTTGCAATCACACATGTAACTTTTCCGACATTTCGTCGTATGGCCTTAAACTTTACAGATTCAAAAATAAAGTCCTTGAAAGCGATGTTTAAAACAGAAAAGGAGCAGGAGGTTCTATCGCTCGTCTCGTCTGTTTTTCTAGAGTCGTCATGCCTCTCTGCTCTTTTCAGCTTCCCTTTTATTCTCAGCTGTCAGTAGATGACAAGAAACACTGTCCACCAATAAAGTGATCTGTTGAATATCAAAGAGCAGCTCTAATCCATCTGAAGATGGCCTGCTATGCTGTTACCACTGTGACAATGAAAACGTGAAAAACAAGATGTTTCTGCACCAAAGCATCTAACATGGTGGGTGCAGTATTCAATTACAGAGGTTCCTTTGTTGTTCATCCCATGACTCAAGAAGCTAACATATGACAGTGTTAATATTCTTTAGGGATTGGTTGTCATAATCTAATTAAAAATGGCGGTTACATGTTAAAACGACATCACCCTTGCTTCTGCACGCGTTTAGGCGACTGGATTTACCTGCAAAGTTAACCAAGTTACGAATAATTGACCAACATCAAACAGGAAGCTAAGAGCCAAAGCCCAGAAATAGTTTAAAATTGGATTGGATGCTATAATGGGCTGCGCAGTGGTGCAGTGGTTGGAGCTGTTGCCTTGCAGCAAGACGGTCCTGGGTTCGCTTCCCGGCCTGGGATCTTTCTGCTTGGAGTTTGCATGTTCTCCCTGTGCATGCGTGGGTTCTCTCTGGGTTCTCCGGCTTCCTCCCACAGTCCAAAAACAGGACTGTTAGGTTGATTGGTCCGTCCAAATTGTCCTTAGGTGTGTGTGTGTGTGTTTGTTTGTCATGTGTGTCTCTGTGTTGCCCTGCGATGGACTGGCTCTCTGTCCAGGGTGTACCCCGCCTACTTGCCCGTTGACCGCTGGAGATAGGCACCAACCCCCCCCCCCCCCCCCCCCCCCCGCGACCCTACGTGGACTAAGCGGGTTCAGAAGATGGATGGATGGATGGATGGATGCTATAATTACTGCAGGTTGCGTGCTTTAGAGAGACTTTAGATGCTTGAGCAAAACTGAGTGGAGGAGCACATCCGCCGTAATTTGTACCATCTGTGAAACGGTGGCCACTTTGGACAACTACAGTGTAAATTATGCACAATCTTCTACTCATCGCTTAGGTCTGTGAAGAAATATGCTCAAGTACTGAACCACACACACACACACACGCACACACACACACCAACCTTTCCTCATTGCCAGAGCTTCTCTTCTTTTATCTAATCTGTGTTTTATTGAATATGGTAATTATAATGAAAGGTCTATCTTGCACTTGGTTTAATTTGTTTTTTTGCCTTGTTTCTGCTCTCCAGCTCACTCCTTCTGGTGTGTGTGTGTGTGTGTGTGTGTGTGTGTGTGTGTGCGTGTGTGTGTGCAAGACAAAGACATAGCAGTGAGCTAATGAGTCTGAGTGTGTAGCAGTCAGTAGTTCCCACTCTGACACATTGAGTCACAGTAGGACCTTTGTAATAGGAAAAGAAGACATGACTGCTGATGTTGCTGAGGTTTAACTATGGCTTGAGGACACACACACACACACACACACACACACACACACACACACACACACACTATGGGGATTCAGAGGATTAAGTACAACATGTAACCTTGGAGACCAGCCTCCAGTTGGCTGACGGATTGTAACTTTTGGTTTTCATGTTTGTTGTTTGCGTTTTTCTTTTTTTGTTTGTTTGTTTGTCATTAAAACCTCGAAACATTGTGAAGCTCAGAAAAGCTGAGAAGTGAAGCTCCATTTTCTAGCAGGCAGGTAAAGACACGTTTGATGTTTCCCCGCTCTTTCACTCACACGATTCACTCATCAGGACCTCAAAGGCAGAGTAACATTAAATACAACGAGAAAAAAAGGGGACACTGTTGTCATTTTCTTTTCATTCTGGTGCAAAACAGGTTCTGTGTGAAGAAAAGAAATCCAAGACAAAGCCACAGGAGAGAAAAAAAGCTCTTTGGGTCCATTTTCTCAGGCTATTATAGAAATGGTAAAACATTATTCATCTTTCCTAAACTCTATACGTGAATATAATCAAAGCAACCCTCATCCATTGAACATCAAGAGTTCCCAACCTTTGTGGCAGTGTGTTGATTTTTCACCAGGTTTTACTATAATAACCAGTAAACTGCACTGCTCTGGGCGGCCATGTTGGAGTAGCTCTGTTGACTTTATGTAAGTTTTGCCTTTTCTTGGACATTTTTTCTTCTAGTTTCTCAAGAAAACTGTATTTTTTTGGTCAATTTACTTTTATGTTTCTGGTGCTGTGAAGCTTGGAGGATTTGTACTGCTATTTTTTTAGCTTTTTTCACTTTTTGAGCATTTGTTATGATGCGTAACCATGGCAACAAGCTGGTTTACAATCGGGAACAGCTGATTAACATTGGGAAGGCTGAAATAATACCTCAACTGAAGCCACAAATCCCAAATGAGCTAAAACGTAAGAAGCGTGGGTGCAGAGCGGGAGCAAAACGGAGACAGAGAAAAAGGAAATTCAAACCATCTCTTCCATCGATCATAATGGGCAATGTGAGATCACTGGCCAACAAGATGGAGGAACTCCAAGCCCTTTCTCAGTCAGAAACTCAGCCAGAGTTTCGGCAGTTTCAGAACCACTGGAGGAGATCATGCAAAGAAGGATTCTCCAGAGAATCAAGAAAATGATGGACAACCCTGAGCATTCTCTTCACAAGACTGTCCGACAACGGAAGAGTGTCTTCAGTCAGAGGCTTCTTCAGTTTGGCTGCAACACTGACCGCTACTGGAGATCCTTCCTGCCAACAGCCGTTGTAATGTACAACAACTCTTTGATGACTTGATTATTATTATTATTCTGAGCTACTACAGCAATCCCTCTGGGATTAATAAAGTATTTTTGAATTGAATTGAATTGAGTGTGTTTCCAATGGTGATGCACTGAAACAGAAGTGTTAAGCTTGGTTTATGCTTGACGCATTCACTTTCCGCGCGGTGATGCGGCTCGCGGCTGGAACGCGCTTCACAACTCGCAGCGTTTATGGTTTGTGCGGCTCGTCTCTGCGGTGAGCCAACATTCTCCCAAACTGTAGGGGGCAGCATGGAGCTCTACAGCATGCATCCAACACTACACCATAGTAGAAGTAGAAATTACTGTTTACAACATGGCATTCCAGCATTTTTAACAGCGTCCTCGTCTTTTCCGACAGTGCGAGCTATTTCTCTCCAAGAATTATTAACAACATGTTGATCACGGTGATCTCTGAGAGCTGAATCATAGAAATGTCTGTATTTACCAACCTCTGCCATGCCGGTCCGCCATGATTTTCCGCGTCCGACCGTCCGCGTGGTTAGAAATTTTCCGAGGTGCGCGTTGCGGAAATCTTGGGCCGTGCGGAGACGCGGTGGAGGGGCGTGGTTGTTAAAATGACGCAAAATGACGCAACTTTTCCGCGCGGAGCCGTGCGGACCTCGCGGACGCGTCACGCATAAACCAACCTTTACTGAAGAAAGCAGCTATTATCGACACTGATTTAGTTTATTTATCTTATGAGGCTTATTTTAAGGCTCGCCTTTAATGGAGGACAACATCTATTCAACAGATCCCCTCTGATACTGACACATGAATAAAAATATCACTTTAAGTGCATAAATGCATACTATGAGTAGAACTTTAGATAGATGAGAACAAGAAGGTTTTGAACTTGTGTGTGGGGTAAAATGGAAACTAGACACCTTAAGCAGTAAAGAGTGGAAAGCCTCAGTCTTCTATATAAAGTATTGGTTCTGCACAAGTGAATGAGACTGTAGACTCAATGACAACCTTAAACACGCCTCAATGTCAAACTGAACAAGAACTTCATTCACAAATTCTTGGAAGAAAATTCCGTAGCCTTGGGATTTATTCACAGTTGATGCACTGAATGTTTATTTTTTTATTTTTTTTTACAACTTTTCTGTTTTGTGCCTTTTGTTTCTGATGTGTTTCATTAAAATCATAGAGATACTAAAAATGTCTGACCTTCAGGTCACATATTCCAAGTAACTGCCAGAACTTTCCCAGCACTGCTTCCACCACGGCTCTTTAGTTTCCACCAGCGGATGTTTTGCCGATCACAAGACTCAACAGTCATAATGTTGTTTTTCATCAATCCGTGAATCAATCACCCAGTTTCCTCACTTTGATGGAGTGATGTTCTTGTTCTAATCCAATGAGAAGGAAATCCTGAGCATCAGTTTTCATCGTGCCCTGTAAACTTCATCTCTGCATCGTTATGCAGACTCGTGTTGTCCTGTTGCCTCCTGGTTCCCTTCTTTGGAAGGTTTTCCAGACACATCCCAGTGGGAGGAAACCCCAGCACAGACCCAGAACCTTGTCTTAAAATCAAACATTTAACCAAAGATAATCAAACAAAGAAACAAACTGAGTTTTAAATATAAACATAATACATATTATTCTCTAGCTTTGTCCGGTAACTTACGTTTTTTTGCCAGTTATCGACCTTTGCATTTTTTCCTGTATGCTTTTGTTTTTACTGATCACTTTAACTAAGCTACATGCTCAGTGGTCCGTAATGCTCCTCGTCCAATGTTTGGTCTTCAGCGTTGCTTTTATAATAATAATAATAAAGCATTGAACTTATATAGCGCTTTTCAAGACACCCAAAGACGCTTTCACACACTCTCACATTCACACACTGCTAGTGATGGTAAGCTACTTGTAGCCACAGCCGCCCTGGGGAGGTCTGACAGAGGCGAGGCTGCCATTTGGTGCCGTCGGCCCTTCTGACCACCACTAACACAGGCAAGTTGGGTGAAGTGTCTTGCCCAAGGACACAACAGCAGGATACCCCTGGCGGGAGCTGGAATTGAACCCATGACCCTCCGATCATGAGGCAACCGCTCTACCACCTGAGCTACTGCTGCCCCAATATAGAAACTATGACCTAAGTCAGTGGTCACTGGGCTTTGAGGGCAACCAGCCATCAAGTCTCACGGGTTTTTCTGCATCAACACATTTGATTCTAACAAATGAGTGATTAGATGATCTTTTGCTACCTTGACCTGCTAATGAGGCAATTCGGATTTTGATTTTGGTTTAGTGAAGAAGAGAAACACCTGATAGAAGGTATTTTATACTGAAGTATGTGATTAGTCATCTAAGTGATGTCCACCCACAAGGTAGGCTTCATGGTTTTTATTTTACTTTAAGGTTACCCAGCAAATCTCAACAATTCAATCCTCTGATCTCATTCCTAGCCAAATGATCGAAAAGAAAATTGTTTCAGAGAAAATTTTTTTTTTCGCTCACATTCCCACTGTGAGGTCATCAAGGGGATCGTTGGCCAGTCTGCAGCTAGCAGCAATGAAACGTTTCTATCAAAAAGGATTATAAGCAGATTAGGGTCAGCATTCCTATATTGGTTTGATTTAATGCACTTTTTATTTTCATTTGTTTATTTTAATGCAGCTTTTTAATCACTGGTACACTTTTTGGCTGGATACCAGTACGTGCGGCTGCTTTTGGGTTATTGTTGACCTTTTACTGATGCTTTGACCTAGCTGCACAGCCACAGCAGTTCAGTGGCTGTCAGAGTTACTCACTTCTTTTTGACATTTTTATTTATGTTTCAAAACATTAAAGGTAAAATTCCCACTAGGTGTCACACTGGTGTGTGAAATTTGTTCTCTGCATTTGACCCACCTTCTGGGGGAACGGTGAGCGGCAGCTGTGGCCGCGCTTGGGAACCATTGGATGGTTTAACCCCCCCAATCCAACCTCGTAATGCTGAGTGTCAAGTGGGGAGGCATTGGGTCCTATTCTTTAGGTCTTTGATACGACCCAACAGTGGATTTGGACCCATTCCCAGTCCCAGGGCAGACACTTCTACCACTAAGCCATTGAGTCCACTGAGTCTGGGGTTGGGTCGTGCAGGCAGCAGCCTAAGCAGAGAGGCCCAGACTTCTCTCTCCTCAGCCACTTGGGCCAGCTCCTCTGGGGGAAACCCAAGAAGTTCCCCGGCCTGCCAAGAGACATAGTCCTTCCAGCGTGTCCCGATTGGACATGCCTGGGAAAACCTCACCAGGGAGGCATCCAGGAAGCATCCTAGCCAGATGCCTGAGCCACCTCAACTAGCTCATCTTGATGTATAGGAGTAGTGGACCTTCTCCAAGCCCCTCCCAGATGTCAGAGCCTCACATGGGCACCCTTATGCTTGAACATGCTGTTCATTATGGACAATCATGAAGTCCAATAATGAAACATGGCTCGGATTCAGCCTATCCAGGTCTCAGTGTCTTTGCCGCCCAGGAGAACAGGAGAGTACCCAGAAGGAGCTGTTTCGTGTTATCAGCTGTAAAACCAACCATCCGCTTACAGTCGAACCAGTTTCATCCCTTTGCAAGTGCCACAAGAGAACAAAAATCAATGGTGGTTATGTTATCTGTCAGTGGTTTTATTGTTGCTGCAGACAACAACATCACAATAATGCTGCCCTTTAAAACAAGGGAGTTCACCATTTATCCATGCAAAAAGATTGTTTACTTAGTTTTATGAAAAGCTGTTTCCTTCCTGTGTCACTTCCGATTCACACATGCTACATCTCTTTAGCTGCAGACTAGGGGCTGCATGACTTAATTTTTTTAAAGTCGACAGTCAAGTGACAAAAATCTAGTCGACTTTGACTAATCATTGATGATGTCATACACCTGAAGCGGCTAAAACTGACGATGAGTGACCAAGCGTTTATTTTTTTCCGACACATGTTGGGAGGCAACGCTCTGGCGCACTTTTTGACACCCACGGTAAAACGGAGATTTCACTGAATTGTGACCTTCACCCTCTTGCTATTTAAGCTTCCCCTCACCCCCACCCTAACCTTTACCCGGTATGTCAGTTTAAATTTTCCGTAAAGCGCGTTTGAGAGGAATGATGAAACGCGAAACAAAGCTTTGCATGCACAAGCTGGTTAAGGTCAGGATGGGGGTGAGGGGAAGGTTAAATTGCAAGAGGGTAAAGGTCACAATTCGGTCGAATGTCCGTTTTACCGCGGGCGTCAGACACTGACGCTCTGGCACAGCGCGTCCCTCCTGACGCGAAGGGGCTCGTCACCTGCTGTCTTTTCCGAGGACTCCATCTTGTCAGTCATTATCACGTGACAGCGACTAGTCGATGACAGGCATAAAAAGTCACTACAGAGCAGTGAAGTCTACTAGTTGATACAACCCTTACTGTAGACCAACCAAACTCCTTCTCAGAGGATGGATGGGATTTGTTTTTGGAATCTATGACTGAAGTTCTTCCGGCTCTTGGAGAGTACAGATGCTTTTTTCCTCCTCTCCTCCCTACCTTATCCCAAGGCTCTTTGTCTGTCTCTGGGTGTACGGCGCTTCTACATTTTTTCTGGAAAACTGGAAACTGAAATTACTAAAATGGACCTGGTCAGCTGGTCTCTCAATGCGATTGACAAAATGTTTTCAACGATGAGAACGGGAGAAGGGGCTCCCAGGTGTCCCTCTGGGACAGAGCCAGCTGGGCATATCATAGACTTCTGGAAACAGTGGAACCTGATCTGCCTCTTTCAACTGTCTGTAGAGGATTCTGAAGACGTCTGGATATTCGTGGTGTTGGTGTCAGGTTTCCTGCTCTTTGGCCTTGAAGGTTACCTGACTTACTGGAAAATTAAAGAGCTGTCGAGGAATATTGACTCTTTCCCGGAGCTCAGAGATGGATTGCACCGCGCTGTGAATGCACAGACTCATATAATTGTCGAGATGAGTCGTAAGCTTGGAACTTTGGCTGAGATTCATGCGTTGGCACAAAAGATGGATGCGATCAAGGAGCGAGTGGACGAATCAGCACGGATTGGGATAGATAAATTTACGCCATTATTGGATTCAGAGGGATTGAGGAGCAAAGGAACCTTAAGACAGAGAGGAAATTATCTCTGTCTGGCCTCAAAACAATTTCTTATCTGAATCTGGTGCCCTTGAGCCTGTGAGGCTGAAACGAATACCCCACCCCCCGAAGAAATGTGGAATGCTGCCGCCGCCATGGCAACTCTGTCTCCCTATCCCGGCCTTGGCGGCACTGCAAGCTGTGAAAGCCGCTGAATCGTTCCAGGAGTCACTGTGCCCTCTAAACCCAAGGATCTCCCACCCCTGTCCAGACTGAGGTGAAGAGCGCTGCTTATCGCGGCTGCTGCTGCTGACGTGTGGAGAGTCCCAAATCCTACCACCCCACCTAGAGGACACTTATGTTGTGTGATTTCTGAAGTCTGTTGCATTTCTGTCTGAGGTGTGTTTTGCAGAGCAAAGCTGCCCTCCTGGTGGAGGGTAACTCTGAAGTGCCTTTTTTCCCTCCACCTGAACCAATCCTCATGTGAACCCTCTGATCTCTATTAAGGTAGCGCGACTTGGGGTTGCGAATGACCACAGTCACCATTTCTTGTCAGGTGTCTTTGCCTATGTATGTATGTCTGATCTCTGGGATTAATAAAGTATCTTTGAGTTTGAATCAAATTTGAATTTAATTGAATAAGGGGTTTCATTTTGTGAGTGACAGTGGCATGTTTCGGTTTCAGCTTCTCCCTCCCCTGCGACCGTCTAACTCTCGTGGCGATTCCAGAGACTCTTCATCGTCTCAGCATTCAAATGTGCCACCTTTTATACCGGCGCATTTGTCAAGACTTTATTTTCTTCTCAGCGTAAATTCTAAGTAAACAAGACTTGAACACGCGTTCAAAGGGCTTGAAATGTTTGTGGAACAAAAACACACATTTCTCTCCCATTTGGCATTTGTTAACATCACAGTACTCAGAAGGAATGAAAGCATAAATGCTAAGCTTTTCTCCCCCTCCATAGAGCTTTTTCATCAAAGCCAAGTGACGGCACATCAGGAATGAGCAAAAGAACTCCACGCTAATACCTTGGAAATCCAGGAGGGATTCTACATTAGCGTGGAACAACTGTTTCTGGATGGCGCACTGCTGTTTCAAAGGAAAACAAGAAAAAAGGCACTCTGCTTCATTGTGCTTCCAACACGAGGGAATAGCTATCGTTTTAGTGAGAGCAGAAATAATAAAAGAATCAAATAAAAGAATCAAATTTCATTACATGAAGGAACTGTGGATTTTACTAAGATTGCTCTTAACAGGAAGTATTTCCCAAAATGTTGAACTGGGCTTAAAGAGGCAAAAACTAGGATAAGTGCTTGGTTTCCAACGTTTATAATAAAGCGTGTTAGTGGTTGAAGCAGCAACATTTAAAACAGCAAATGTCTTTAATCTTATTAACATATTTCCACTTAATAAAGTCCCATAGTTGTCACGTACACACACTGGTGTGGTGTGGTGAAAACTGTCCTCTGCATGTGACCCATCCCCGTGGGGGGCGATTAGCTGCAGCGGTGGCCGCACTCAGGCACCATTTGGTGGTTTAACCCGCTTAAAGCTGAGTGTCAAGCAGGGAGGCATTGGGTCCCTTTTTTCATCAAGTCTTTGGTTTGACCCGAGCGGCGTTTGAACTCCGATGTCCCAGTCCCAGGTCAGACACTACCACTGGGCCACTGAGCTACAGTAAACCTGTGTCTGAAACTAAATTAAACAATTTATGTATTCTGGATGGGAACTTGTTCAAAGTCAATGAAAATGGTAACAAAACGTGAGAAACAAACCAAAACACCAGTTCTCCAAAAGTGTGAGTAGAATAATTCACTGTTGTCAGCTTCACTAATACAGCAGTGTGTAAAGAGAGACTTTGTTCAGCTAGCAAATATGTTTTAGGCTTTGCATCGCACTGGTTACACCATCACTATTAGGTTAGATCTGCTTTGGTGGTTTAAGGATCGGGTCTCTACTTTTTGCTGATG
The DNA here is from genome assembly GCF_043380555.1 of Nothobranchius furzeri. Taxonomy (NCBI): domain Eukaryota; kingdom Metazoa; phylum Chordata; class Actinopteri; order Cyprinodontiformes; family Nothobranchiidae; genus Nothobranchius; species Nothobranchius furzeri. Next base: position 28,063,731 of record NC_091746.1, read on the forward strand.
ATGTGGTCCTGTTGGCTTCATCAGAACGTGATCTCCAGCTTCCACTGGAGCGTTTGTGACGCAGCTGGGATGAGAATCAGCTCCTCTAAATCCCAGATCATGGTCTTGAATCAGAAAAGGGTAGAATGACTTCTCCGGGTCAGGGACGAGGTCCTGCCTCAAGTAGAGGAGTTTAAGTATGTCGGGGTCTCGAGTGAGGCAAAGACGGAGCGTGAGATCGATAGGCGGATTGTTGCTGCGTCTGCGGTGATGCGGGCGTTGTACCGGTCTGTCGTGGTGAAGAGAGAGCTGAGCTGGAAGGGGAAGCTCTCGATTTACCTTTCAAATCCCTTTTTTGAACCAAAATGGGGTTTATTTGTTGCTAAATAATAAAGGATCATTAGAAGAAGGAAAAAAACAGCGTCACACATAATAAATGTATGTTTATAAAACTGCATTTTTACGCTTTTTACTGAAAGTTTGTGTTATACGTTAATGCATTAGTTGGTTCATAGATCAAAACCGCTGCACTCATTAGAATAAAAACCAGTAGAATCAGCAGATCATTTAGTAAGCAACTGGACACATTAAGACAAACCCTGACAGAAAGTGAGTAGAAGAAAAAATCCAGCTACATATTGTTTGCATCTAAACAGTTTTTTTTCCTGACTTTCTAAAGACTTTTTTTGGTCAGCAGAAAAAAAAATGCCTAAGGAAAAATTCTGAGTAAGCAGAACAGAAAACTGGAGCTAAAGACAGAAACAGAACAGCAGACTAACTCATTTGTGTGTAAAAAATATACAAGATGTGGATCGGGAGAGAATCTGAAGCTGCAGAGATCAGAAGTGGTTATGACCCGACGGCAACAGCAATTTAGTAACGGCAAAGTCAGGTGATGTTACACACACACACACACACACACACACACACACACACACACACACACACACACACACACACGGAGAGAGATTTAAAAAGCAGCCATCGTTTTGACAATCTGTGTGTCACTGAAGAGGATTTAGGTTTGCAATACAAAACTTTGAAATGCATCATTTAATTGATTTGATTTGACATTTTCTGCAAGTTTCCACCCGAACTGGAAAATGACACCATGTTCCATCTGCATCGTCTGAAAACTATCACCATCCATCTTAATTTGTATTTTTCTTTCATCGGCCTGTTGAGGATTTTACTTGGTTCTAAAAATGATGAACGTCATTTGTCTCATCTAAAATGCTGTTTACTTTAAAAAATGGTCATGGAGCGGGTTACACAACACAAGCTTTATGCATGTCGGCAGTGTAGAATACACACTCTGCATTTACGTGTGTGTGTGTGTGTCTGGAGGCCTCCGTCCTCTTCCCTTCTCCCCAAGCAGAAGACCCTTGTCTCGCCTGCCATTTCTCAGTCTGACAGCTGAGAGTTGGACAGCAGAGCAGGACAAGACAGAGGAAGAGGGGAAAAAAGAAGGGATGGAGCCTGGATTTGTAGGCGCTGAAAAGAAAAGCAGACTGAGGATGTAGCTATCAGCAAATCTGCCCTCCCCTTCCTGCATTCTCGTCTTTGGGGCCCAGGTGTCCTCCTTCTGTGGAGGCACAACGGCATGGAAAGAAAAGCTTACCCTCATGTTCTTTTGGCATCTTTGCACCTGCATCTGCAGGTTGTGGTAGGAGTGGAGGGGGCAGAAAGAAGGCATCAGATAAGTCGGGTCTGAAGAGGTTACAAGCGTTGTTGTTACACCACCCTACAGCAGACCTCTAAGCCCTCATGAGCACTGTCTCCCTTCGCCTGGCGCATCTCATTGAGATGAATGCCAGGCTTTGAGTCAGCAACTCAAGCGTTTCTTTTCCCCTCAGTCCGACCTTTGTCTGTTTTTTCTTCTTCTGTGGATCAGGTGTTTTCTGTTGAGCATTCAGCTTGTGCCTGAAAAACTTTCAGTGCTGGGAATGAAACCTGCACTACTCCAACATTTTCTCTTAATTGTGTTTATGCACCACGGCCCGTTGTTACCGGTCTTCACTGGTGTTGGTCATTTTTTGTTTTGTTTGTCCCACACGCACAATGAGTGTATCCTCAGGCCCTGTCCACACGTAGCCGGGGATCTGCCAAAACGTAGATATTTTTCTACGTTTTGCCCTGTCATCCACATGAAAACTGAGTTTTTTAAAAACTCCGGCCAAAGTGAAGATCTGCGTTTTCTCCGTTTTGGGTGTCTGCGTGTGGACGGACAAAACCGGAGTTTAAAGGTCCGCAAACGTCACTTTCCGCGACAAAAAAATGCTGACATCACGTGTGCGACCTGTGTTTACACTAGCCGACAGCATGGATGCCCTCAGAGCTGCGCTCGCTTCATCAATTGTCCAAGCGCTTTCTGCTTGTTTGTTGTTGCAAGCGGAATTACTGCTCCTTGTGGAAGACCACAGACGAAGGACGAGGTTAAGAACGGGGGAACTACTGCCGCCTACAGGTCTGGCATGTCCTTAACAACGTATTTATCCGGGTACGTGTGGACAGAGTTTTTTTTTGAAAACGAGGTGGTGTGGATGCAAGTTTTTGGAGGGGCGGATATTCGTTTTTTTAAAAAAAAAACAACAACCGGCTACGTGTGGACCTTATTTTAAATACACGGAACCAGCCCTCCTTTCTGCCTGACTGGCAGGCAGACAGGAAGCTACTGCTCTTAGTGCTGTTTGTTCTTTTCTAGTCATCATCCAGACTCCATGGTCCGCCTGTTTGTCTCTGACAGCCATGTTGCGTTACAGCTGGAGGCGGGGATCTGTCCTCTACTGTGTTGCTCCCCGCTTTAGGTCAAGGCGTGACTCAGAGGCCTGATTCCGTCACCCCGGGTTACTAACTCACTACTTCCTGTCCAGAATGGAGAATGAGAGGGTAGCTGTGGGCAAAACAATCCAAGTCCCAGTGCGTCTCTGGTGCTACTGGAAAAGCAGAGCAGGAAGAGCAGAACAATTGTGATCCAGGTCAAATTTATTTTTATACCATGACATGACGAAGCCCAGAGCGACACTGCCCACTGACACTTGTCTGACTCAAAATACAACTCACTTTTGTTTTGACAGTGCATGATCTCAACCTTGAAGGACAGAGAGATGCCAGTGTTTAAACACCATGTCCCATAATAATACATTATTGACAGAATGACCGTCAGTGCTTGGTTTGTGGTTAGTTTTGTTCAAGCACTGAAAGAAAAAAAGCTTCGTCAGACCAGTAGGTGGCAGTACAGTCAACACTGATGACATCAAAATGCAAAGAAAGAATATAAATTTGCTTTTATCTCCACATATAAACACAAACCCGAAGGAGTTCTGCAGTGTGGTAGAGTTGCTAAGGCTAACAGTTAGCTCCAGGGCCCGCCGAGGGATGCGGTCGAACACCTTCTCCAAATCCACAAAACCAAAAAAGTTGGGCAACCCTCCAGGACTTGGTGTGTGTGTGTGTGTGTGGGTGTGTGTGTGTGGCTGCTTATACTGAGCCAGGATTCTCTGGAGGTTTCTTCCTGTTAAAAGGGAGTTTTCGACTCCACTGTCGCTGCATGCTTGCTTAGTATGAGGATTGCTGTAAAGACTCTGACACTAGTCAGTGACTCGATGCGACCTGCTGGGTTCCTTATATAGGAAACTTTTTACTGACTGGCTTAATGACCTGACCTGTATTGGAATGTCTACTATATGTGAAGTGCCTTGAGACGACTCTTGTCATGATTTAGCGCTATATAAATAAACTTGTATTGAATTGAACTGAATTGCTGATCCTTAACTGGGAACATCCATGAAACTCACAGATCAGGAATGAGAGCGACTGCAGTAACCATTTTTACTTCATATTGCACCTTTAACTAACAACAACAGAAGTGATAACTATCAGTTGAGCAGAATCGTTGCTTAATTGTTTGCTAATTTTTCTATTTTCTCATCAGACCTGACTGATTTGATTCACACATTCATACGCTGGATTCTATTTCTCATTTTGGCTTGAAATGAAACTCAAATCTTCTCTGCAGTTTGATCTCAATGATATCCAGAAGACTGCCACGAGCTGCAAACTATGACTTGCGTGGTTTCCCAATTTCTTGACCAGTCAAGTCAATGCAAAAATACATCAGCGTAGAATCTCGATGCGTCACGGTCATCGCCACGTCTTTGTAAACAACCATTTAGCTCCTGTGGCGAATAAGGTGTCGAACCTATTTTACCTGAACAGAAATGAATTTTAAAAGAGGAATGCTTACGGGATGGAGTTTTTGTGGGTGGAAATATGGCGAGCACTTCTTAAAATCCTTACAGAACAGGTCCGGGTCACTGGAGCGGGAGGCTGCTTCTCAGGTCAATAGGCTGCTGCAGATAGAGAAGTAAAAAAAACTAAGGAAAGAGGAGAAAAATGGATGTTGCTTCACACTGTAATGGCTGTCTGCTCTGGTCTGATGAGGTGGTTGGGGAATAGAGTGTAAGGATGTGTGAGTGTTTGTGTGAATGTGTGTGTGTAGGGTCATGTTGACTGATGGGGTGGTCAGCACTAAGAAGGCAAAGGAGGGAGCCTGCATAGGTGTGAGATGTACTGCACGAGTCAGTGGGAAGACGTGTGATGGGGTGGCAGCGGTGAAAAGGCGATAAGCCTGAGCCGTGCGTTTAATGGCATCTCTTCAAAGTCTATTTAGCCCGAGCAATAAAACGTGTGTCCAAGGGGAAGAATATGAAGGACAGGCTCAAAGGCCCAGACAGACAGCTGGGTCATCTCACTCAGCCTTTCACCAAAAGAGACGGGCAGCATGATGAAGCTGTTAGGACTCTTATGGCCAGAGTTACCGTGGCGTTGAGCCTCCTGCAGAATGCATTCTGGCTAAAACACGACGACTGTTGGAGCTTCCTATGGAAAAAAAGAGGCACCTGAAATGTGTGGGCACATCCGAGTCCTGTTGCATAACGTGTTTACTGCAGCTGCCCTTTCAGAATAAAATACACTTGTTTGAGTGAATCAGGCAAACTGAGCGCAATTCTTTGCCAAATTGTGGAAAAAGGAGACGACACGGCGGAGATTTGCTGCTCAGAGGTTGTTCGGCACTAGTGAGTGGGGGTGGGAAGCAAAACGGCACACATTTAAGCTTTTGGAAGCTGAATTTGTTATCAAACAGGAATTATTTTTTTATTTTAGTAAACCACCACTCTAACTATTATTGGTCACTGAGCAAATTAATAACAGATGAACATGAGTATCCTGATATTTATGGCAAGAGTATAAAAATAATCCATTTAATTGTCCTCTTTTGTTTCCCTGTTTTGCTTCCAAACCAAAACAGAGGCTTCAGGCAGCTTTTTCTATTCACTTAAAAGCAAATCAATAAAAAGAAAGTTAAATAGGTAAATAAAACATTTATATAGCGCTGTTTAATTCACGAAAAGATGGTTCACAATAAAACAAAAGGAGGTGCGTTCAAATAAATAACAATAAATGGTAACATTCAGCTGGCATAATGCTGTAAAAATGTACGTAGGAATAAAACAAATAGGCATAATATCATAAAAGTCCTTTCTAACTAAATGCAAAGCAGAAATGTGAGTGTAGATGCTTTTTAAAGCGATCATTCTTGTGAAAATGGCTGATTCTGACCCTAAAAAGAATCTGACCTGAGGTAACCCCAACGCTATAAACTCTATAAATAAACACCAACTTTAAAATGAGTTGTAAACGTAGCACGTAACCAAGGGAGGGGAAACACAGGAGCTCCTCTGTTTGTTAGTTAAGAGACTTGCTGAAGCATTTTGTGCCATCTGGAGATGATCAAAGACTTTTAAAAAAAAGACAAGAAAATGGGTTTTAAATAATTTAAACAGGAGGAAATGAATGCCAGAGTGAACGTGTCCTGCTCAGCGTTGGACACCAGCCTTCTTAGTTTTGAGGCGTCCCTCAAGCAGAAATAAAGCAGCCCAGGATCAGCTGTTCAGTTGATTTCTCTGCATAGATTAAACAATCTGAAGCAACAGCTGGCCATTGCTGAGCATCTGACTTTTTTTTGTTGTTGTTATTTTTCAAACTATTTTTATTTTCATAATTGATTTTCTGGTAACAAACACCCAGCTCAGAGCTTGAGCGTGTGGGTTGCCTCAGGTGCTTTATGTTATTCTAACAGTCAAAAGAGCCGTGGAAACTGTTAAAAGAGCACGCGTGTTAGTGTTATAATAATTTATTGGCAACTCGATGTAGAGGGACGCATGTGTGCGTGTGTTAAAGTAGTGGTGGGAAGAAGCTCTCTTGGGTCTGTATCAACAGCTGCGGATTTGAAATTTCGATGCTTGACGACTGCAGGGACAAGGTGTCGTGACGAGTGAAAAAGACAGTTCACTGCAAAACTATGTTTTACTTATTTTTGAAAATGATCAGTCACTGAGGTTTTTGTGCAGCCTTAAAAGTAAAAATAGTCTCCTACACCTATCTGTTGCTTTAGCTTTTGATAGAAAATAGATGGGAATACATTCAATTCAATTCAATTCAAAGATACTTTATTAATCCCAGAGGGAAATTAGAGTTTCGGTACACACAATGCAGAGATCAGACATACATGGACAAGAAACATGACAAGAAATGGTGACTGTGGTCATTCGCAACCATGAGTCGTGCTACCTTAATAGAGATCAGAGGGTTACATGAGGATTGGTTCAGGTGGAGGGAAAAAAGGCACTTCAGAGTTACCCTCCACAGGGAGGGCAGCTTTGCTCTGCAAAAAAAAAAAAACACCTCAAACAGAAATGCAACAGACTTCAGACAACACAACATAAGTGTCCACTAGGTGGGGTGGTGGGTTTGGGACTCTCCACACGTCAGTTCCTGCAACCACTACAAGCAGCGCATGTCACCTCAGTCTGGATAGGGGGAGTAACATTGAGGGTTGGAGTGTGCAGTGACCTTGGAACGATTCGGCAGCCTTCCCGCAGTCCTACCAAGGCTGGGATAGGAAACAGAGTTGCCATAGCGACGGCACATTCCACATTTCTTTGGGGGGGAGTTTTCATTGGAGCCTTGCTGGCTCAAGGGCACCAGATTCAGATTAGAAATTGTTTTGGGGCCAGACAGAGATAATTTCCTCTCTGTCTTTGAGTTCATTGGTCCTCACCCTCTCAAAATCCCAATAATGGACATTAAACTATCCCAATCCGTGCTGATTTGTCCACTCTATCCTTGATCGCATCCATCTTTTGTGCCAATGAATGAATCTCGGCCAAAGTTCCAAGCTTACGATTCATCTCGACAATTATGTGAGTCTGTGAATTCACAGCGCGGTGCAATCAGTCTCTGAGCTCCGGGATCAGGCCAATATTCCTCCACAGCTCGTTAATTTTCCGGTAAGCCAGGTAGCCTCCAAGGCCAATGAGCAGGAAACCTGACACAAACACCACGAATATCCACACGTCTTCAGAGTCCTCCACAGACAGCTGAGATAAACAAATCAATTTCCACTGTTTCCAGGAGTCCATGATGTGTCCAACTGGGTCTGGCCCGGAGGGACATCCGGGAGCCCCTTCTCCCATTCTCAGCGTTGAAAAAGTGTTATCAATCGCATTGAGTGACCAACTGACGAGGTCCATTTTAGTGATTTCAATTTCCAGTTTCCAGAAAAAATGCAGAAGAAACTGTGCACCCAGCACACAGAGACAGACAAAGGGTCTTGAGGATAAGATATGGAGGGGAGGAGGAAAAAAAAAAGCCTTTTTGGAAAAGCCATGACAGATCTACGTCACACTGTCACTCAACATTCATGGACTCAACCATCTTTACTCACGGCGGGGAAGGCTGTTGTTGGTTTACCGTCCAGGAAACAGCAGAGAACGTCTAAGCTAGAAGAAGCTAACTGTTAGCATTAGCAACTCCACCACACGGCAGAACTCCTCCAGGTTTGTTTTATTTGTGGAGATAAAACATCAGCATTGCAGAGCAAGCAGAGTCTATGGTAGAGTGGCGTTGCTGTTAGCCAAACCAGATTTTCCAAAAATCAGGAGTCCAATTCCTCTCATCTTTCTCTTCCAGATGACTTCTACGCCCTCTAACAGGTGCACCAGAGCTTTTTTTCCACCAAGAGCAACTTACAAGACATTCCGTCCTAGAGACCACTGCAAACGTATTAAAAAAAGAGTGAAATTGAACTTTAAAGTAATGCTTGAAGCGGGCAATCTCCACATAAACTGTTTTCAGGATAAACAAAAGTTTAAACTTTGATGCAGTCTGCTGATGTTTTATTCCAGTAGAGCTGGTAAAATGTCGTCAGTTCTTTTCAGAGTCATGAGATGCTCCTTCCTACTTTAAAAAAACCTTTCCTTTACCCCGTATCACAGAACTTTAGAACATGTGACCTCTTTTTATTTCTCGGAGTTTTAATCTGAAACCCAAAGGGCCTTAACTCGTGAAGGCAACTTCTGGACCCGTCACATGCACCGGTCACATGCTTCACTGCTCTTTAAAGATCATCTTGTGATGGAAACAAACTCAACTCTGTTTTTAGGACATCATATGTGGGATTGCTGCCTCTCCCTCATGACCCCCAACTTCACTTGCAGCCGATTCCAGAACTCTTCTTCTTCTTCTTCCCTGTTTGTGTCTGTAAGCTCATGCCAGGCTTTCTGAAGATCACTTTGGAGTGAAGGAGTAGGAGTGGGGTTTATTTATTTTGAAAAATTTATTGAGGTCAGGGAATGAAGAAACTGGAGCACAACCTTGGTGATTACATCTTGAAAATCTGTCACATTATTTTGGGTCAAACAACATAATTGCCAGAAAATGTTCACATTTGTGACGTAAAAAAGTCCAACAAAGAAGTGTTGGAGTGATTTAGAGGACTTTTTTGAGTCTTTTTTTATTTATTTTGTTTGCTTTGATTTAACAAATGTTGTAATTTGAGGCTTTAATTTGTAAAACTTTTAAGATAATGAGACAGTTAATTTAATGTTTTAATAATTGCAGCAAATCTGACCAAAATGATTCAACAACAATCTAGATGATTTGATTTATGAAGAAGCCATAATCCACAAAGTTTAATCCTAATGAATGATTTTGACTCTGAATTTCAGCTGCACTAATTGACCTTAGAGTCAGTTGTTTAGGAAATCCCACCCATCCATGAGGACGAGGTCCTGCCTCAATTGGAGGAGTTCAAGTATCTCGGGGTCTTGTTCACGAATGAGGAAAAGATGAAGCACGAGAGTTCCCGCGGTTGGAACTGTGGCAGGACGGTCCTGCAGCCTTCTTCCCCCTAAGTGCAGACGTGGGATGCCCGTTGCGTCACACGGACCCACCTCGGACTCGGCGCCACCACGTCCTCCAGTCTCCTGACACGCAATCGTCCCTCCTTCGTCCTCAACACTCCTCCAAGGGCTCTGTCTTTGGGTCTCCTTCGGGTTGGACGTGCCTGGAAAACCTCACCAGGGAGGAGTCCAGGAGGCCTCCTAGCCAGATACCCGAGCCACCTCAACTGGCTCCTCTTGTTGTGAAGAAGCAGCAGATCTATTCCGAGCCCCTCCCGGCTGACCGAGCTTTTCTCTTATTTCAGCCACTTGTATCCGTGACAGATGAGGGTATGTATGTAGATGGACCACTCAACCTAGAGCTTCACCACGACAGACCAGTACAATGTCTGCATCACTGCAGACACAGCAGTGTTAAACTGGTGAAACCTGAATATTTGAATTGACATAACCAGGAACCCTAACCAATTTAAAACTCAATTTGGGATTCTGACTGATTAACATCAATTGTGTTTAATAAGGCCCTCTTCACACAAGATGAAGGCCATGCTACGATGTAGGACAACTATCCAGAACATCCAATGGCACTACTCAACGTAACCCTAACCCATGGTTCTGTATTTCCCCCCAACCTTTCAGTACTTGTTTCATTGTGGTTCCTATAACGTAAGGACCCTGTGACGTCAGCAACTGTCAGTTACTGATTGGCTGGGAGGTGGAGTCACAGTTTGTTCCAGAGCTCACTGCCTGTGGCCATTTTCAGGTCCAGAGCCATTAGGATTATCGTGAGAACAAGCTGCTCATGTCTAGAGGGTGGCAAGGGTGCAGGTGAACATTAACAATTTAAAAAATAGCCGTGGTTGTGGATAAATACAACAAAGACTAAAAATCCCCATGAGTGAGCCTTAAGAGACTTATTTGTAAACGGGCTCACGTTAATGTAGACGGTTTAAAGGCAGAGTCCAATTCGAGTCCAGCCCACTAACTTGCTTGTTTCATGGTAAATGACCTGTATTTGTACAACGCCCTCACAACACTTCAGTCATTCACGCGCTGGTGGGGATGAGCTACGACGTAGCCACAGCTGCCCTGAGGCGAAGCCTGCCGACCACTGGCGCCTCCGGTCCCTCCGACCACCACCAGCAGGCCAGGCAGGTAAAGTGCCTTGCTCAAGGACACAACAGTAGCATTTTCTGGTCAGAGCTGGGATCAAACCTGCAACCTTCTGATTACTGGACAACCCGCTCTACCTCCTGAGCTACTGCTGTTTTAGATGTTTTCATGCTCCAGTGCACCCAGTTAAATGGCTGAGTTATCTCTACTCAACTGGAGACTGTTGATCATTCTTGAATTGGAATCTGGTGTGCTGGAGCAGAGAAACATCTAAAACATGAAGGACGGTGTAGGGTTAATGAACTACATAGCTAGGAATTAAAGGCTGTTGCTATCAGCTTTTGTTTTAATTCCTAAGAAGATCAAACATATTGACAAATGAAATTTACATGCATATATGTATTTATTTATTTAGGACAGTGCACGTTAATAAACATAAATAAATGTAAAAGCAACTTACATGAATGTAAACATGCCAGATTATAGCCAAAGGCTAATTTTCATCTGTTGTCCTTAGACATAAAAAAGACATAATAATTCATAAAAACTCATCATTCATTCATAATAAAAACTCCATCACCAAACTTACACATACACACCATTCTATTCACAAATAAAACATTAAAACTATACAACTCATACATGATCACACACTTGATTTGTCCATAACCAGTTTTTTAACCTTTGCCTTAAACAAATTGAAAGTCGAGCATTCTCTAATGGGTCGAGGAAGACGGTTCCACAGACGGCCACCCTTGACAGAGAGGACGTTCTGCCCAAATGCTGTCCGTCTGTGTGGTATAAACATTTCTCCTCGAATTGTAGCTCGTGTAGTCCTGTTTGAGCTTTCTTTATGCCTAATGAACTGCTTTTGTGGTGGTGGAGCAAGGGAGTGTAAGACTTTATATATTAAACAGACACTTTTAAGTTTCATTAAGTTATTGAAGTTCAGTAATTTATGTTTTTTTAACACATGACAATGGTGGTGAGAAGTCGTTTTTTTTTTGTCAAGTAATTTTAAATTTCTTTTATAAATGTTTGCAATAGTTTTAAGTGTTGTTGGACAAGCAAGTGACCAGGATGTCAAACAATAGTCCATATGAGAGAGGACCATTGAGTAAAAATAAGTTTTTACAACATTCATATTTAGATTATTATGTATATGAGTAAAATTTTGATTATTAAATTTAAGTACCTGGGACACTATTTATATGACTCTTGAAGCTTAATGTTGGGTCTAGAATGACCCCAATATATTTAAATTCTGGTACTAGATCAAGCTCTACTCCATCCAGGAATATATTTGACTGCTTCAAGTTTAAGGGACATTTTGAAAAATACATAGAATTTATATGTATATAAATATATAAGATTTAATTTAATAGCAAAAGTTATTAGTTAATTCAGATGATCTAAAGATCTTTGCTTGTTCAGTGATCAATATACACCCACTCCGTGTTTATCTCAAGAAAGAGTCAAGTTTAAAAAGGTAAAGAAATTTATTACTAAACAATTTAAAACATGACAATTTAAAAGACAATTCATAAAGGCTTTGGCATTAAAAACAACCCTGTGTTTGGATGAATCTAAGGTGAAGTGTGTTTTGTTTGCGTGTGAATGCATGTATCAGAACGTGTGTCTTAAAGAGAGGATGCGTTCTGGGTGGAGAAAGAATTTGGTTTTGTCAATAAGCTAAGTTGTTCTTATTAAAGAGCATTCAGACGCAATCTGTGTTCTACCTCACTGTCAGGCGACCGTCGTAGTGGATCCGGAGGTCGGAGGAGGATGTTGAACAGCCTCAGGGTACTGGGTCCGGTAGGGAAGACCGATGGTACCGACTTCTCTGGTCCTAGAGATGCTGCAGGCACACAGGTGGAATTGGTTTGCGTCTGAAGATTCTAAAGAAATCTCGTAGCATCAGCTTTGTTCTGCAGGTGTCGTTTTGTTGTGTCGGAGCAATTCCTGCCAGCGTGATAGAAATCGCTTGTTTGGTTAAAGAGAGTTGGGCGGCCGTCCCAACCTTCTCTAGAACTCACTCGCAAATAATGAGAGTTCTGTTTTAAAAGATGGCTGTTACCATTTCTAACGAATCAGGTTTTGACATGTAGAAGGAAGATTTAACAAACCCTCAGAAACACGCCTCCCTGAAGATAGAAAGTTCTGGTGTTATGGGAAAAGATCATGTGAGCGCAAGTTACCTTTTACTTAGTTACTGTGACCTGTGTGAGCTGACTAAGTGCACATGATTCTTGTCATAGTTAAACATTACTGATTATCATAAATAATTATTAACCAAAGAATAATAATTGATTTCAGTATTTAAACACAGTTATAATGAACCTTGAAGATTAGCAGTAAAAAGAGTTTATTTAAATTATTCTTTTAAATCTTGAAATGTCCTCTTCATGCTGTGGATGGAATAGCAGTCAGATAAGCAGACAGCTGCATGGATTAAAGGAGTGGTAGCAGACTTTAGGTCTCCTGTGAAGGACTATATTTCAGATTGGAGTAGTAGCCAGGTCAAGGTGATCCAGGGATGGGTACCATTGACATTTGAATCGATTCGGTACTAATTCCCGGTACCTAGGAATCGATACCGGTACTTAACAGTACCAATTTTAGATACTTTTGAGTGTTTACATTTTTTATTCTCTTTTATAATAAAATATATTTTTTTTCTCAATATATAACCATATTTGATAAATATCACAATAAAAAACATACAACTGTTTATTTTAACATCGTCCTTGTAGTTTTATAAGCTGATATTTAAACTGAAGCAAACATCTTTACTGTGAACTAAATTTACTGTGTATCTTCATTCCTTTTGCCGTCCTTTATCATTTGATTTTTCCTACTGGGAAGTTAGAATTTCTGAGGAGAAAGCAAACGCACCATTAGCTGATAACAATGGTGGCAATGGAAGCTAATTTATCAAGCTAACATTATCTTAAACAGTTTATTTAGCTGCTGGAGCAGATTAAAACGATGATGCCTCACACTTAGATCGTTGTCGCTGGTTTCATCTTCACCCAATCACCCGTCGCATTTAGTAAAGTGAAGCCAAACTTTAGAGTGCGTTCATGTTCTTCTAGTTGGAAATTCGGAGTTCCGAGGAGAAAGCAAACACACCATTAGCGAAACGGAAGCTAGCATATCAAGCTAACGTTATCTTAAACATTTCATTTACCTACCGGAGCAGATTAAGATGAGGATGTCTCACTTAGATCGTTGTAGCTGGTTTCATCTACACCCAATCACCCGTTGCATTTGGTAAATGGCCTGTATTTGATATAGCGCCTTCTAGAGTCCTGGAACCCCCCAAGGCGCTTTACAACACAATCAGTCATTTACCCATTCACACACACATTCACACACTGGTGGGGATGAGCTGCATTTAGTAAAGTGAAGCCAAACTTTAGAGCGCGTTCATGTTCTTTTAGTCAGAAATTCGGAGTTCCGAGGAGAAAGTGAACGCACCATTAGCTGATAACAACGGTGGCAATGGAAGCTAACATATCAAGCTAACATTATCTTAAACAGTTTATTTAGCTGCTGGAGCAGATTAAAACAATGATGCCTCACACTTAGATCGTTGTCGCTGGTTTCATCTTCACCCAGTTACCCTTCACATTTAGTAAAGTGAAGCCAAACTTTAGAGCACGTTCATGTTCTTCCAGTCGGAAATTCGGAGTTCCGAGGAGAAAGCAAATGCACCATTAGCAGAATGGAAGCTAACAAATCAAGCTAAAGTTATGTTAAACATTTTATTTACCTACCGGAGCAGATTAAGATGAGGATGTCTCACTTAGATCGTTGTCGCTGGTTTCATCATCACCCAGTTACCCATCACATTTAGTGAAGTGGACCCAAGCTTTAGCGTGCGTTCTTTCTACCATGCTGCTCTGTTTACAACTGGCTTTCAGGGACCGACGACATTACGCTCTTGCACATACGCAGCCATCTAGGCAAGTTCTCGTTATGAAGGACGGGTACCGAAACGAGACACCGTTTCAAATGATGTGAATCGGTGCTTGGTCGGTACTATGGAATTCGGTCAGTACCTTAAAAAGTACCGAATTTGATATCCATCGCTACCTGTGAGTCTTAAAACCAGGCCATTACGTGACGTTACAATGGTGACTCTGAGGACCAGGATCAGATGTCAGTGGTTTAGGAACTAAACCTCCCTGTTTGAACTGCAGATGCTGCTCCGTTAAAATGTGAAGCATCGTCAAGAAAACGCAGAATTCCATTTGGCTTCTACACTAATGAAGGAATTCTAAATTTGTCACATTCGCGTAGCATAGTTTAGTTGACTCAAGCTCCAGCATGAGTAGAAGGGCCTAAGCAAACTGTCAACCCCTCTAAACTCTATCTTTGATAATAATCCTGAGGCAAACCCAACAAAACACACTTTAGAGATTTTCAATGACACTGTTTATTTATCACCACTCAACCCATGTGTGTGTGTGTGTGCGCGCACGTGTGTGTACGTATCACTGAGTGTGTTTGCCGTTCTAGTACGATAGTTTTGTTACCTTGCTGGATTGTGAGAACCCCACCCCCCCGTTCTGTACATGATCAAATATGCTGCTAGGAAAAATACACAAGAGGCCAAAACAACTCGTATGGTGTCTTTGCAGCACACAACAAGGCCCAGCAAATGTAAACAGTGAAAAGTAACAATCAGAGAAGAACATCAACTTAACTTTTGGTCGGCAGAATCTTTTGCTCTTCAGCTCAAACAAAACCGTACACGTCTTGATTTTATAGCACTTGGTATTATTAGACCCAAAGACATAATGTAGTTTAAAAACTAATAATGGTTACACAGTTTCAGAAAAAAAGTATATTGTATATATATATATAGAGAGAGTTATATATATATAGATCTATATTCATTTATACGCTTTTAAAGTAGCACAGTAAACACTTTGCACACATGATAAAAACCACAGAGTGTGTCTGATTGTTTATGTATAGGCCAATGGCATCAAGGGAACCAAATATTGGTAATGGGTCATTTCACCTTCTGTGCCGTCAGCTCAGGAAGGACCTTAGGAAATATAAATACGTGATTTAAAAACATGAACAAATGTGAACATTCATTTCTGGTGTTTTATTTATAAATCCAACACGAGACTCTCCGTCTACACAGTGATTTGTCCAAATCTCCTTCCTTAAGTGGCTTGGCTCGAAAGAGACCTGAACCCGACTCTGGACCAAAAGTTCCTGTCTGAGTTTGAGTTTTCGTATAGTCTGCACATTTTACCACGCACACAAAAATAAAACCAGAAACAAACAAAAAAGATAAGTTATATAAAGACAGTCAAGTCAAAAACCCAGAGAGACAGAATTTATATTACTGCACATCGTCTCTTGTCCTTGTTTTATTTCTTTTTTGTTTTTCCTGTACATGGCCTTCTCCGTTGCTGCTTCTCCATCCATCTGGTTATCCGTTGTCCGGTCTCCGGTGATTCGTGTCCCAGACGGTCTCTGTACAGCTGGCTTAGTGTTGATCATAGAAATAGCTAAAGGGTTCCGTGTGACGTCGGTTGAAGTTTGTACAGAAACAATAGGTCTTTTTTCTCTTGATGTAAACAGGCACACACATGTTTCTAGAGGCTAACCCCTCAGTCAGAAAACAAAAAACAAGAACTAAACAAAAATAGAAAGAAACTCTCGTAAGTTTGTCAAGCCCACTTGCTTTGTATTCCTCGGCTCCTTTTGTCTGTAAACTGATGCCGTTATATTCTTCACATGGTCAAGAGTCCCGGCCCTGGTCTCAGTCCGGCTGAGAGAAATTAGGCCTTGGATTGCTCCTTGGGTATCTAGTGGTCGACGACTTCTAGATAACTATTTCTCCTTTCCTCCCTCAGCAGCCTCCGCCAAGGTTTCGTTACAGTTCGCCACCCGAGATAATGAAGTTTAGCCAAGGTTCCATTTGTTCAGTTTTATTTCTGTCTCGAGCGTCCGTGTTGGTGGTCTAGTACAGAAAATTCACGCCGTTTCTGACAGGTCCACGTGAAACGAGCTAGCAAATCCTTTTGCGGGCTGAAAAAAAAAAAAAAGATAACACACACGTTAAGATAAATGACAGATTTTCCCTGGGGGGGGGTTTAGTGACACAATCAGCCAGAAATATCGTCTCCTGAAGGACACACACCACAAAGGACTCCGTCTGAAGTTATTTAAATTCACTAAATGCCGATTCTCACAGGATGAGAGGGAAACTAATTTGGGCGTTGGGTAAAACACGTCCATCAGTGAGAATAAATCATCAACATTTGGTGGCTACTTAATGCATGGGTAGGAAATACAAAGAGCTCTAATTGCTTCATTAATTATCTATAAATGGGTCATTAAACATTTACTAATCCTTTTACAAGGGAGCCCTGATGATCAGAGAATTGCCACGGTAGCAGCCACTGCTGTGTTTTGAATAAAATGTGACACCTACGGTGAGTAAAGTCTCTGGAATTTGTTTTTTATTGAAACAATTAGCTGAAAACCTTCAAACCAGTAAAACAGGGTGCTTTTTCCCCCTTTTCAATAAGTGTACAATAAAAGAAGGAAATAAAACTAAAATAAAGTTGTGAATTTTGGACTGAGCGTGTTTTCCCCAACCCTGCAAGGCAATCGAAACGAGCAGACACCTAAAGGGTAAATACCAATTATTTTTCACACACAACTGATGAGCAAAAAGAAGGTTGCTTGGCTCTGTTGTCACAAACAAGAACACCAAAACAGGTTATGGTGCTGATGGTTCACCTGAGAGACAGCCAGCATGCAGGATCATGGAGGGTGGTGGCTAACGTGGTGGTGAGATGACTGGAAATGACTTCTCTACTGAATCTGGATATCAAATCCATTCTCTCTTAGAGCTAATGGAATATTCATGTAATGTGGAAGCTTTGAAAGTAATTGACGGCAGTGAAAAATGCCCTGTCCATTGTTTTTTTCCTTTCAAGATTCACATTCAGCTTCTTTAGAAATGCAAACCGGTTTTCTTTTTTAATTTTATCCCAAACGGATGTCAGTCGCTTCCGTTTAACACATGAAACAAACTTTATCCAATGTCTTCAAACAAAACTTGTCTGATTTTTCTAGCTGAAGAATCTTGAACTGGTGGTTAGAAACCCACCTCACCATCTGTCTTTATGTCAGGTATTGATCCACAAGCTCGCAAGTAAAGATGCTCCAGTTCCTTTTTAGAGCAAAATGACTTGAATCCTGGTGAAGAAGCTGCAGAGGCGTGGGATGTCTGCTTCACCTTTTGAGCGATTCAGTAGGGAAGTCATCATGCTTGAGCAAAAATGTTGCTGAGTAAATAGAAAAATATGTCCTCTACATCATAAAATGATCCGTCTTTTATTTCCTCTCTAATGTTTTATTACATTTCTAGGATGTGAAAATGGTTTGCATGAGTCTTGACATGTGATGACGACCTTTACTAATATGAGCATCAGATAAGGAGGGAGTTCAGGGGGAGAAATTTAGAGGAAACAAAAAGTGGCCAAAGCAGATCAGCACGAGTCCAATTCAAATTTGGTTTATTTTGCAGCAAGTCACATGGTTACAAGCAGCATTTAGGGTGATAGTGGGGTTAGATTTTTGGGTAGGTTTTGGAGTAGGGAGGTAAGAAATAATACATTTTACATTTGAAAAATGAAATAACTTACAAAAAATATAGAATATGAAGAAATACAACAAAACATGAAGCCACATTTGAATAAAGAAATAAGATCCGATAAACAAAATAAAAAAAATTAGGTCCAGATCAGAATCAGGAGGTAAATGCATCATCTCCTTATTTAGTATCGGTACGGGACCATACCAAAGTCATGAGGTCCCATTGAGGTTTGGTACTGATACTCACAGAGAAAGGTTGGTTTGTATGGTAGGGTCCCCCTATCATACTCTTTCCTCTCTAGCGTGCTGGAGCTGAACTGCTGTTGCTGCTGATGGAGGTGATTTTGAAGGCTGTGGTGTGACTGTGATCTTTGGCCGTCCTTGCCAAAAGTGGAGAATGACCTATCGTTGGAGGAGGCGGTGGAGGAGCTCATGGTGAGTTGGTCGGAGAGGTTGACGGAGGAGGGTACCTCAGTGTCGGGCAGCGTGGCGTCCATGCCGGGGACGTGCAGGTTGCTGCGGTAGTCCGGCCCCTGGCGCCCGTCTGACGGCACGAAGGACGGCATCCAGCATCGGTCGGAGTGACCCAAGGCCTTGCACTCCTCGGTGCAGTTGGAGAACAGGTCAGCGCCTGTGAAGCAGATTGGGATGGTGTTTGGAAGGTGGAGACAAACGGGAGGTGATGGAATGCAGGAAATGTGTGCAAGATTACACAGGCAGAGAGGGTGATAAGTAGGAGAAATGGAGAGAAGGACGGGAATGAGGACGGACATTTGGAGTAAGGAAACAGATGGAGGGAGAGATGATAGAAAGAGACCACAAGAGGGAACATGAGTTAGCAATAATTTACTGATGTCACAGGCGGGAAGGAGGCAGCAAAAGCTATTCATCAAATAGACAGAGCCAAAATTGATGAAGAGAATTGTTTGTTTTTGTCCTCACCCCATTCATTTAGGAAGAAATATGCAATCAAAGAGACGTTGTGTTACGAAAGCCCTTCAACAACCCTCCCCCCACCCCTCTCAGCCACATCAACAACCTCAGTCACATTTGATTTTGAAACGCAAAGAGACAAAATTGAAATCCATATTCTATCATCCTTATGCCAAAAACTGGCAAGCGAAGGAAAATAAATAAATAAATAAATGAGGCACCAACACCAACTAAATCTCCACTGTGCTTAATCCCACTAACGCCAGTCATCCACGCAAATGGAACGAGGGTGTAATCAACACAAAGCCGCTGCCAAGAACACAGGACGGGTGGAGAAAAATGGTCAAATGAATGCCTGAAATGGACACAATGGCCATAAAACCGGTGCTTCCATTGTTGGTGCAACTCAGACGATAAACAAAGGAGGGCAGGTGTGAAAGGAGAGGATGGGAGACAAACCAATACATCACAACAGCAAGACCCTGCAGCCATTCTGACCTCCTGTGCAGCTTGGGTTTGTAGTTTCTGTGCTTTAGTAGAAAATGGTGTATACGAATACCTGACATGAATCAAAACTGCATTATTTGATTCTTAACACTTCAAAAATAAAAATTCGGCACTGTTGGTGGAGAAAAAGGATCTGGTCTCTGAATGTTTGAACAGATTTTTATAAAGACTTGGAGCTAAAGACATCTGGCTGTGGACACCAGTCCTAACTGAGTTTGATGTGATTATAGGTGTGTTTGTGCTGTTGTCCGGTCTTAATCTATACTGATATCTCCCTGCTGAATCATCGCATATTTATCCATCCATTTTCATCCGCTTATCCCGAGTCGGATCGCGGGGGCAGTAGCCTAAATCGAGAGACCCAGACATCCCTCTCGATTGGGCCAGCTACTCCGGGGGAATCCCAAGGCGTTCCCTGGCCAGGTGAGAGATATAGTCCCTCCACCGTGTCCTGGGTCTACCTTTAGGTCTCCTCTCAGTTGGACGTGCCCGGAAAACCTCACCAGGGAGGCGTCCAGGAGGCATCCTGACCAGATGCATGAGCCACCTCAACTGGCTCCTCTCGATTTGGAGGAGCAGCGGGTCTACTCCGAGCCCCTCCCGAATGACCGAGCTTCTCACCCTATCTCTAAGGGAGAGCCCAGCCACTCTTCGGAGAAAACTCATTTCAGCCGCTTGTATCCGTGATCTCGTTCTTTCGGTCACTACCCAAAGCTCGTGACCATAGGTGAGGGTAGGAACATAGATCGACCGGTAAATCGAGAGCTTCGCCTTCTGACTCAGCTCTCTCTTCACCACGACAGACCGGTACAACGCCCGCATCACTGCAGACGCAGCACCAATCCGCCTATCGATCTCACGCTCCAGTTTTCCCTCACTCGTGAACAAGACCCCGAGATACTTAAACTCCTCCACTTGGGGGCAGGACCTCATCCCCGACCCGGAGAAGGTGTTCTACCCTTTCCTGAATCTGAATCACATATTTAATCATTTTTTAAGACCTGCACTGATCTACTGGACTGAGCTGTTATTCTGATACGACTACATCCCATTCACACAAGTACAAACAATAAATAAATGTTTACTGCTACTGATGCTCTCACTGCATAAAACACTCACTTCCTTTTCATTTCCGCCTTTAGAACAGTCACATTTTTTTGTTTGAGTTTGTTTCAGTTGTTGTGAAGGGAACTCTGGATTTCCTTTCATAGCTCAGAGTAACCACACATCTCTGTATGGTTTAAAAAATGTAGAAGATCTGCATGTGAACGTGGAAAGATGAGAAACTGGTGCAAAAGTCAGTTTATGTCAGTAAACCAGTGGAACTGAGAGACCATCTAAAGGCTCAGGAACCCTTTGCAGGTGTGGATTCTGTCATGACCCACAACCCACGCCCCCCAGTTCCCCTTCAGCCGGACGGAGATCCACCACAGACTCCAACTCCCAGCATGCCTATCACCAGACATTAACCATGTCATCATCACAGGCTACCGACGCAAGTCCACCACTTCCGCCAGCTCTCAGTCATCGATTCTTCTATGTCACAAGTACTACCTATCAGATAGGAAGTCTTTTTTCGTATCTCTGGAACGTCCGCACAACCTCGTTTTCCAGTCGAGCCTCACACGGACATTCTTATATCGAATCTTGTGTCTTATCCACCCAACGCTCGCACTTCCATGTCTGGATTGTAACATACCCTTCAGCTCAACTCCCTGACCACTCAGCTTGTTGCAGTGTTTACCCGAGAGATTCATTAGACCACTAGAGTGGGACACTTTGAGTCTAGAACATTACACTTTTTCACAATATTATAATTATAACAAATAAAGGCTTGAAATATTTAGCTTAGCAAGGAATGCATCTATGTCATACATTAGCTTCACTTTTTAAGCTGAATTAGTGATAATAAATCGACTTTTGCGCCATAATCTCAGTTTTCTATTTTCACCTGCAAGTAGCTGCTGTAGCCAACGCTTAAGAGTGTGTCCGTGTGTGCATGAATCCTAGTTGAAAACCTAAATAACAGTTTTAATGAATAATTACAGTAATTTTTTTTAATTATAAGTAGCGTTGGACATCGGGCATCAATTGGAACCGGCTCCAACTGTTTGTTTTTCCTGGAATCGTTCAAAGTTTTTCATTTCGATTCCTAGTTTTGATGGACAAAACAGGCAATCAGGCGGGGTACACCCTGGACAGAGAGCCAGTCCATCGCAGGGCAACACAGAGACACAGGACAAACAATCATGCACACACACTCACACCTAAGGACAATTTAGACAGACCAATCAACCTAACAGTCATGTTTTTGGACTGTGGGAGGAAGCCGGAGTACCCGGAGAGAACCCACGCATGCACAGGGAGAACATGCAAACTCGGGAAGCGAACCCAGGACCTTCTTCCTGCAAGGCAACAGCTCTAACAACTGCACAGCCCTCCCCTCACCAGATATAAACAAACACATCTGCTGTACTTTTACTCTGTGATGTAAACTTTAACTCCTGCAGCGTGGAGGAAACGTGTTAAATACGTCAACACGGTGGATTTAATAGAAGCGTTAAAGAACAAACTGGACGGTGTGAGGTGAGTTTGTCTCACTGCAGAAATAAAAACACACACGGAGCGTCAGCAGTCAGACGCAGCCGCTCACCAGCACTGTGTGTGTGTGCGTGCGTGTGTGTGTGTGTGTGTGCGTGTGTGCGTCAGAAGGCTGAACAATAACCTGTAGAATAATTAAAGTCATCATGCTAGAGCAGCTTCTCTGTGGTGGACCACACCAGCTTCTGCCACAATAAATAATTGTAATAATAATAATAATAATAATAATAAATAACATTTTAATTTCCTTTCTGAAGTAATTCTGTTGAGTTTTATTGTTTAAAATCTGTTAGATTGTTACCGACAGCAGCTACGTTTAAGCTTCACTTCCTGTTCTGACTGAATGCTGCTGCAGCATGGAGGTGTAGTTCTCAGTCATCCTGGACATGATCATCCTGAGAGTTTTAGCTGAAAACAGCTGGACGTTTCTGGGTATGTTGGAGACATTTAGCCTCTCATCCCAGACGCTCCTTCCAGACTTTGGTTGTGGTCAGAAACAAACACACTGGTTGTGCTGCAAGTCTTTTTCTTTTTTTCTCCAAAACATGTTTTTGTCTAAGTGAAGGTGATGTTGTTGTTCATAGAATTAAAATTCATGTTGAAGTTCAGATTATTTCATCAAGTAGGACCTGTGGTTAGCTGGCTCATGCTAAACATGTCATGTCTTGAAAGAATCGGAATCGGGAATCGATAGGAACCGGAATCGAAACGAGGAATCGGAATAGTTCAAAATCAAACGATGCCCAACCCTAATTATAAGCAAAAAATGATGAAGCTAAGATGGCTGCCCTCCCTTTAAGACCAATGCACCTGTCACTGATTTCAGAATCTCTGGACCTAAAGTGAAACAAATAAGCTCTCAGGAAAGTGCTGCTGCTCATAAAGAAAGATGCTGCACGCTGCTTCATCCTTCTGCTGCGTTTTGTTTGTTGTGTCAGATTGGAGGCTGCTGCTCTGCTGGTTTGTGGACTCAAGACATGATTCTTCTGCCTGATGCCAATTTACCAAACATCCAACTAAAGTGGTGTGGAGCTGCCTTATCGTCGCACACCCTCAGAACACTGAGCTCATCCAAGAGCCGCGCGTGATGCTGGCAGACGGCTGGTCTTATTCTAAATACGTGTTTAGGTTGAATCTTAGTGTAAAACATCCACTGACATCCAGACTGTTTTCTGCTTTTATGATCATAACTTATTTTAAATAACAAAATAAAACAAATCAACATAGATCACATAAAACTGCATCAGAACAGCCACTAAACTTAAACCCAAACATGCATTTGATTTTACTTACTGCAACAACAGTCCTCCAGTGGACCTTTAAACCCACTGCTCTTTCATGTTCCATCACATTGTTAAAGAAACACCACAGCGACTGATTCTGTTCCTCTTTATTTGTGTGCATCGTGTGGATCTAATGTTGCCACTAATTGAGGCCTCATGGGGAGCAAGAAAGGCAACAAGGCTTTGCAGCGGACAGAGAGCCAGTGAAGACACGAGTCTCACAGACAGCCGAGGCCAAACTGTCTGGGGGAGTCGCAGATTTCACAGCAGAAGAGAGAAGAAACAAGACCACATAAGCATAAGGACGGGGGGAGACCGCAGCCGTCGCAGATGGAAAGAGCAGGGTCCAGATTAAACGGGGGAGGGAGGGGGACCCCCACGGATGGACAGCGGCACCAAGGTGGGCAGAGAAAGAAAAGGCTTTGTTGGTTAAAACAAAGCCTTTGGTTAAACTTAACACATTTTTAATGTGCAAAAATATTTAATTAAAGGAGGAGTATGTAAAACTGAAATAAGAACAGCATCATGTTGTCTTTGGTTATTTTTCTAAGCGAAAAGCTACTCTGTCTCCCGTTTCGTACGTTTCATGGTTGTTGCCCGTTACGGATCAGCACCAGAAGATTCTAGATTATGAGTGAGGAGGAGTCGTACATTGTAAGTAGATAAGTAGATACATACATTGAAATATCTGGTCTTAGCACTCTTGGGTGTTTTATTCGATGGGGAGCATTTACTACGGTAATATGCCTCCAGCATTGGAGGAAATGCCACCATTGACTCATTTTGCACTTCACACATTTTACTGTAAATCGAGTCGTTGGCAACTGAAAAAAAGTAGCTTGAGGTATTTTTAGAGTCAGCTATTGTTGCTAATTCGCTGTTAGCATTGCTAGCTCAGCGTTAGCCTCTAGTCTGCTTCACCCGATATTAGAGTAAAACAAAAAGATGCCATGGCTTCTTAGGGATACAAGAAATAACTTCTGGGTCGCTCCGTTTTGCCGACATTGGCTTTTAAAACAACTCTGGAGGTTTTTGCCTGCCTGTGCTGAACTACAAATGCCAGCGCCGTAGCGTTAGCTCGGCGCAGACATCTCTCTTTCGTTTTTTGAAAGGACAAAGACTGATAACTCCCCAGGCAACTGAAAAGGAAATCTGTTTCATCCGACATGATCGAGACATTAGAATGTTTTGTGATTATTTCGCTGTAGAATTCGTACATATTGCTCCTTTAAGCACCAGGCAAATTGGATCCCTGTGTGTAGACTGGTGCTGCCACGGCCGCATGTCTTTAGCAATCCTAAACATTCCTTTAACACAGCCAGTCTCTGAGATTTTGTTCAAAAACTCTGTGCGTAGCTGGTAGCTGAGAGCCATACACAAAACACCTTTCTAAATGCTAACAGGTCACGCACAGTTGTGTTGAACTTTGGCACTTTATCTTCAAATTGCAAACCAAAACAACTAGAACTCCATCATTTCTCAAAGTAAAACGGATTTTAGTTCAAAACTCTGGGATGAAAGGCAGCGAGCAATACACAGTCCTTCAAGGAATGTTGGGAGTTTAATTAAACATTTGCTTTTCACCCGATCGTGTGGAGATCCTTTGCACATCCCTGCAGCTGTCACCGCTCTAAACTGACTATTTTCATGCAGGGCCGCTGCCTATCGCAGCTTAATAATGAATAAAAATACATGAAGAAGATCTAAGAGACGTGTAGATGCTTAAACTTTGATCAAATGCAAATTCGCAGCAGAATTATGGAAATGGCTGTGAACTCCCAACCTGTGTTTAATATTCTGCATTATTTTCTGCACAAAGAGGAGAGATTGACAGATGCTTCGTTGTTGATTCGGTCCAGTAGATCAGGTTCAATTAGATGATTTTTAAAGACATCGAGTCTGTTCGGTTTGCTTTCCCATCTCTTTTCTGGGAGTCCTGTGCAGTTCAGAGGGAGCAACGCTGGAGAATATTCAGAGAAATCTGTAAAACCCCAGAAGGATCAGAGCAGGGAAGCTGTTCCAGGAGGCTTTTGTAAATGTCCATCCAGGTTTTGACTGGCATTTGCTCGAACGTAACCTCCCATCCACCTTTAGGGCTGATGTATATTTATAGCATCTTTAAAGGTTGGGTGAATATAAATCACACACCCAGACCGTGTCTCTGGTAATGCCCATCTTACCGTTAGCCTTTAACCTTTTTATGGACTTTTTATAAATTATTGTCCCCCTCTGACATAAAGGACACTAACCTCGGGTCCTCTGGTTTTCTCCGAGCCGTTGCACGTACAAAAATTTTGGAAGTTAAAATGCAAATGGGCGTTGGTGCAGGAAGCAATGAAAGGAAGGCCTGTATCTATTTTTAACCTGTAGATTAAAAGTTAATGATGGAGGATTAAGAGAAAGCTGTTTAGTAATGTTCATGTATTTTAATAATAATCAGGCATGGAGGTGCATTTTCCTGCTGGGTAAATATAGTCTGCAGCTGTCACTGTTTGCTCTTCATCAGGCTTGAAGAAAGTCGTGTCAGAGCTCCGGCTCTACGCGTCAAACTACAAAAAACCTGCAAATGTTTCCCAGCCAACACACACCTGCACCAAAATGCTGGGTAAATGTGAAGATATGTAAATCTACATGGGAAAACAGACAGAAGGGCCATGCTCACATGACACCAAGTGGCTGTTGATCCCCGTGACGCACCTTTTCTTCCTCAGGCAGGAAGCAAAACAACAACCGAAACAGTGACTGGCAATGACAGGCCCTGCCAGCAGCCTTCTCATCCTGACCTCAACAGGGAGGAAGAATGTGGATCTGTTCTCCTTCCACACACACACACACACACACACACACACACACACACACACACGCGCGCGCACGCTCAGAGGAGGGGATGCAAATGATGCCGCACAATCTAAACACAATCTATGTGCTAATAAGCAATCAGCACTCCAGTCCTGTTTTTCCTCCGGTTTCTTTTCCACTACATCTCTGCATGTTTCGGGAATCCCGCGTCGGAGCGATCTGACTAATTGCGCTGTCTGACACACATCCAACCACAGAGAGGAGCGAAATGAAGGAAAGCTCATTCTGGGGAAACATGCTCACCATCTCGTATGGGTTTGCAGTCACTTCCTGCTTGTCTTCCTCGTTGGTCTGTTTACCTCTTTCTCTGTCTCTGAGTCCCTCGGTGTGCTTCCGGTGGCTGTTGTTATTTTCTGACACATTTAAGTCTCATTTCTTTATCTTTCTTTGTCTTTTTCTATTTCTAAAGCCCTTCTCATCCCCCAGATAAACGGTATCTTCCATCCACACCTCTGTGTTTCATCTTGTCCTCCACAGCTCCGGAGAGAAAACTGACAAAAAACGTCAATATTTGGACAGCAGCAATGGACGACATGGGAGTAGCACAGTTTCCTTACACAGGTCGGCCTGAGAGGCTGGGATGAGTGTACCAGAGACCTCACAGGGGCAAGAAAACAAGACGACTTCCAATACTCTCTAATTTCCCTCTGGGATTAATAAAGTATCTTTGGTTTGATTTGATTGATAATGACAGGCGGACAAATTGTTTCAGGCTATAAATTTTTACTTCTTGCAGAAACGGAGCTGGAAGGAAGAGCTGAGAGGAGAAATCCCCCACCAGCGTCTGCTTGAATAATATCTACTGATATATCGTTAAAGCAGATATTCAAGGTGATGGTTGATTATCGATATCTGTTCTGGATGCTCCTCCGCTCTTCTCTGCACACAAAGCTGTTCTACACACAAATGCAACGGAAATACTGAGATTATTCCTACAAAATGTAATTAAGAGTCTGACTTTTGTTTGAGCTTGAATTTTCTTAAATCTGATCCATTATTTCATCTTTTAGTTCTTTTTTTTAAGCTGATCCATTATTGTTGTCAGCTGTAGTAATATGATTATTATCATTATTATTATTATTATTATTATTATTAAGAACTTTTTATAATAACAATAATAATAGTATTATTATTATTATTAAGATTTTTAAAATAATAATAATAATAATAATAATAATATATTTTTTCTAGTTATTTACTATAGTTTTATTTCTCATTTTACATGGTTATATTTTATTGCTTGCTTTGCATGCTTTATATGATAATATTTTATCATTGTTTCATTATTTCATATTATTATTTTACTGTCTATATGATTTTATTTATTACTTATTTTCTTACTTTAGTCATTTACATTAGCTCTTTTATTTTCATATGTTTCCTCATTTTAATCCAGTGTTTTCTCTGTAGGGGCCCTCTGCCCCGGGGACGGTGGTCGACTGTAGCTTCCTGGGCACCCTATAGGTAGTGTATAAGTGGAGGTGGGGGTCTATGCTCCCCCTCCTCTGAGCGCCCTGACTTAGTGTGGAAGACCTGATGCTGCCGGGGCAGATGGCTCCTCTGATGGCGTTTCCTTGCCTCACCTTACCTAGCTCATCTGGACTCAGCTGGATATAAATTTTAACTGGTGTGTGTGTGTGTGTGTGTGTGTGTGTGCGTGCGTGCGTGCGTGCGTGCGTGTGTGTGTGTGTGTGTGTGTGTGTGTGTGTGTCTGTCTGTGTGTGTCTGTTAATGGTTTTAAACCGTTATAGGAATTTGGGGCCATTTTGTAAAGCATTTTTAGTAGATTTTTGTTTGAAAAGTGTTTTATAAAAATATCTGATTTATTATTATTATTATTATTATTATTATTATTAATCATTGTTATAATAATTTAGTGAAAACGTTAAGTGAAAAAAGTTTAAGCCTGAAACCAAACTTGACAATAACTCTTTTTATATCTTTATTTACTGATTCTGACATCATGACTGAAACTTGTATCTTACTATAAATACATACTCGTAAAGCTGTTCTAAAATAACCCGTTTTGGTCCTCGTTGGTCTATTATTAGCCCTAGTGTTTTATAAGTGATGTCTAAGATTTAATAGGTTGTGTTTAAAGCTGCTGTAGCAAATCTACATAATAAGCTAGGCTTTCCCCTCTCCCTTCTGGCATCTTCTTTGAGAAACCCGAGGTGCCGGAACCTAAGGCCTGTTTTACCAGAGGAAACCAGATAGCACTAAACACAAGTCACTGTTTCCAGGTCCAAACGTCTTTTGTCACTTGCAACTTCAAATGGTGTTTTTTCTTTTTCTTTTTGGGACTCTGGTAGTTTGTCCTAAAGCTGAAGCGAAAGCAGCCGGCTGTTTCTCCTCCTCTGATGTTACTGAGCAGAGAACCTCTCACACCAGTGGTGTTCTGTTGCTAAATACGTGAGTGTGTGATGAGTGGAGGACCCAGGGAAGTGTAGCGGTTTGGGCAGACTGACGTCGGGAAGGTCCAATGGTTGGTTTTGGTCCAGACTGTTAGCTCTGTCAAGAACAACCGTTGACCTAACTTGCTTCATTCTGTAAAACCCCCAGTAAAGCACGTTGATATGTTTTATGTATCCGACAGCCTGAAAGCAGCCTTTAGACACCCCCGGGATTAACTTATGCTTTTAAGGTGTCTCTGACCCTTTGAACCGGATGGCTGGTGCATGTCTCTCATGACCAAAACAAGTTTCTGAGGTTCCTGGACAAGATCCCAGCCAGTCTAGCTGAAAACCAATCATCTCCGCTGACTTTAGGTAGGAACAGGTTGTTCATTAAGCCAGTATTCCCATGCAGTTCTCTGCCTTAAGCCTAGTTTATGCTTCTGCATCAGCTCCACGAGGGAGAGATGCACACGCATTTTCATAAACGTTTACCTCTCGGACTTCTCCGTCTCCTGGGGAGTGTCGCAAAGCAATTCCCCGCCAGGACAGCAGAGGGCGTAGCGCTGTTCTGTGGTATCCTGTCATGTATCAGGTACGAGATAGAAACACAATAGTAAATGCATTATGTGATGTTTTTTTGTATTTCAGAGACTTTTGAATACGGACACATTTGTCCCTCATTGTCCTCCACCTCTTCATGTGCTCGCCGCCTCTAAACCCACGTTTACCGTCATTTCCGTCCACGACTAAAACACTGCGTATCTTTAACTCCTCCAGTCATGGGCGAATGAAACGTTCCTATTTTTAGAGTTGTTTTTTTTTTCACGAGGTCTTCAAGCTGCTCCGTGTCTGCGACTAGATATCTTCAGCTCTCTTTATGTTTTGTGAGGGCGCACTGGCGGTGCTGTTGATGGCAGCAGCTTCCTGACCAATCACAAGCTTGCGTTCTCCATCTCGTTCAACAGATGTTGAGAAAAGTTCGATCTGTCCTTGCGAGCCTGGTGGAGAGCCCTCACAAAAGGACGGACAATGGCGTCCTGCGTCTCCGCTCCGACGCAGAAGCACAAACATGGGTTTATATCAGATACGGGCTTTCTTTTAAAAGACCGACCTACATTAGTGCCTTAGAGTCTGAGCCATGCTACTGATGGGTTTGATTATTTTGGTTTTTGAACACATTAAGGTCTAGGAGTTCCCTTAAAGGGGCATTATGGAAGTGTGACAGCCAAAACATGTATAGAAATAATAAATGTCTTCTTCATACATTCTCCTGCAATGCCCTGGTCCTGTAGAATGAGCCCTGGCATTTTTACTGTGATTGCGTGTTTTTCTGTAAAATCACAGAAAAAGAGAGATGCTCGGGTCGAGCAGGCTGCTTCATGCGCGTTCACGCTCAGGCATCGCCCGTAGCATTTGCTATCAGTAGCTTTAGCATCAGAGAGAGAGGCAGTGCCACTTTGTCGCTGTTCCTAACGCCTAGTGACAAAGCTAGCTACATTTCTGAGGACCCTTAGCTACTTTCTGGTGAACTTTCTTCTAGATATTTCCTGCTAATTAGCAACAAAATAGCCATTTTCACTCCGAACCGTTCTTTGGTTTGACGTTGTTTCAGGTGTCATCAAGGATATAAATGTTACAGATTCAAAACATGTCACTGGTGCTTTAGCTCACCTAGTAAGACGTCTCACTCTCGTGCAGAAGACCTGGGTTCGATTCTGGATGTGAACATTGTTCATTTAGAGTTTCTTTTTTACATTAATGGTATATTTTTACAGTAAGATGCCCAAATTTTTATTTGAGACTCGCCGAACGGCATTGAATTCACAGATAAAAAAGATGTGGGTTCAACTTTCATTTGGAACAATTTTTCAAGCAAGGGAAGGGAATGATCTGAGCATGCAGGAGGACTGACCCATCATAAACCTTTGTCGGCTGTGCTGAAGAGAAAGCTACAGAACCAAATTATTTAATTAATTAGCTGCACGTTCTCCTGTCCTCTGTCCTCCGGGCCACACACACACACACACACACACACACACACACACACACACACACACACACACACACACACTGGACTGTCTCAGCTGTTATTTTCATTAAGGAGTGTGCACGTACAGCATGCACGCCTCGTGCACGAGCCTACTATTGAAGCTGCCATTACGCTTTTTGCCTGAGGGGGGAAATCGCGAGCATAAAAATTCAAAACTCCGTAAAGTCCCTTTAAAGGAAAAGAGTAATGAACTGTAGCTTCTGCTTTCATACTTGGACATCAAATCAAATGTTTCAGTGTCCATTTTTACTGAGATTTTGTCATTTTGTCACTAAAGATGACTGATTTCCATCAGCTGTAACATTAAAATCTGAACTTACATTTAAGGTTTGGTTCACCTGTCACACTCTTGACTCATCTCGCTCCAAACATCCCAGCATCTCAGGCCTGAGGAACAGGTGCGTCGAAGACCTGTTTGCTAAATTCCTCTGACAGCTCGGTGACGATGGGAACGGCACCACCGTGGATGCCACTAATTCATAATCAGCAATCTTATACACCGTTACCACGGTGATTTAATTGTCCCATTTGTCACGGCTGTTGTTCTCACCAAAACAAACGTCATGATAATGATCATTTCCAGTCTCCCACCCGTCACGCCGCCTTCCACAGCTGATTGAGCCAATCGAACGGGCCTATTTTTCCTCCTTCTGATGAACACTTTACCCAGATCTTCTGCAACCTTCTTTATTTATTTGTTAATTTTTGCTTCCAGAGTGCTTTTTTGAAGGATGATGAGAAAAAAAAACCACCTAATGTGGAGAAAAGAAAGGTGTGGGGACATAAAAAGGTGTGGCACTCAATCAATAGTGCTTTGGCTTCTGATGCAGCGGTGCCTCGCTCCCGACGCCGGCTTTCAGAAAAGCCATTTGCTCAAATTTTCAAGGCATCCCAGCCTCCCAGGCAGTGTCCCTTCGATTTAAAGCGACATCAGGAGACTTATTTTCTAAAGTGTCAGACGAGCGGCCGAGCGGGAAGCTACGGCAGGTGTGGTTGATGATATGCCAACTGGAAATGGTTTCCCCCTTGATTTGAAATATTCCGAGGTGTACCGAAAGGGAGAATGTGCCGCGCGTTCCCATGTGGAAACCTTGCCTCTAACCCTTCTTTGATAATTGCTATGCAAAGGATCTGGAAATGAATTACTGATCAGCCGAGTGTTACGGAGAGCCAACGTGTGAGGGAGACAGAATGAAGGATGAGATCCTGACAGAAACTCGGGAAAAGAATGTGTTTCAGACAAACAAGCGCACATCTACATAGAGGACACAAGCATGCATATATTCATGTCAAATGCACATGAGCGTATGCATGTCCGCGCTCTGCAGAAATACCTGAGCGTGCACAGAAGAAGGGTTGGCTTTTGCAGTTTAGCCACCCCCTGCAAGTGCAATCAGAGCAAAGCTTTTCTCCCAATCGTGCACAAAAGCAGGTTTGAACTCGTGTGGAGAAACCAGCGTTAAAATCCACGTATTTTAATACGTCTCACAGAGATAAATGAGCAGAGGGGAAGCCCGCATGTAGGAAAATACTGTATATACCTGGCAAAGATCCAAACACACTCTCCCACTCTCTCCTCTCACTCTTATCTCATTTAAGCCTCTCGCAGCGCCGTCTCATTGGAGGATGCCTTTACAACACAGACACAATCACTTAGCCTTGTTTTCTTCAGACGTAACACAGACAAGCAGGTTACATATAGGTATCACCTACACTCCTGCATATTAAAGCAGGCCACATTATACCTTTACACACACACACACAGACGCACACACACACACCATGTCTGGGTTTGTTTACAGAAGTCTGTGAAACTCAAGTGTTCTTCTTTCTGAAATGCCAGCCGTGTGATATTACCTCCCGTGGAGCGCTAAGCTGTTCCCTTCTAAATCCAACATGAGGAACAAATGTTGGTTTCCCTCGTATGAAAAACACAGCGCAGAACCAACTGTGTACACTCTCAGGCCCGTGCCAAATGAGCAAACGCCGAGCCAAAAAAAGGGCTGAAGAAACATGTTATTGCTTCAGAAATATGAGCCTGTCACTGCGTTAGAGGGGAAAGAAAACTGCAAAGTGGAATTCAAGACAATTTTCCAGCTAGAATGGGTGTAGAAATGCAGTTGGGGGCTTGCCTGGGATCATTGTCAGAGCTGTGACCTGCTAGCAGGAGAAGCTATGATGAATGTGGCCGATGCTCCTTGTCATCTCCTTGAGATCCAGGTAGCGGCACCTTTGGTCTTTATTTAAAGAGCAAGTCACCCCCTATCAGAGTATAACTCAGCTCCCACTTCCTGTTTGAAAAATGCAACAAATGCTGTTGCCTAGCAGACCGAGAGGGCGGAGCCGCTAACAAATCAACACACACAGGCTCACAAGGACATTGTGACATCATATGGTACCAGCTAACGTTCTAGGGTACCTCTTAGCCAATAGCGATGGCAGATTTAAATTCAAATGCAGTGCTGAGTTTTTACCTGACGACGGCACAACACTGACAGTTTTAGGCAGAAAATTAAAATTTTAACAAAAATGCACTAAAGTGCAAAACTACTGACGACACGTGTCTGCAGCACGATCAAACACACACTTATATAGATAAAAATAGTTGATTTGAGGGTGGCTTGCTCTTTAAATGAAGGATAAACTTCTGATAAAGAAAACAAGAGAAGCTCAGATTTCTTCTCCAATCCTGGATCCCAGCCATGAAGTTTGACCTTCCAAACCCGTTTTATGACCAAATGGCAGGCCTACATGCATTCTGGCCCTTTATTAGCCTCAGTTCATTAATAATGTCAAGCCCGGCGGAGCCTAATGAGGGCCCGTTCACTACACTGCAGCACCTATCTGATCTTCTCTGTTTGTATTCCCAGCACTGATACGATATTTGGCAAGCTTCGGTCTAGACGAGGGTCTTACACGCGCCGCGTGGAACAATCCCTCAGCAGAAAAGGGCAGTTCAATATGAAATTAGATTTTGTATTGCTCCACTTTTCGTCTGACTCCACTGTGATCAATAAACAGGTACTAACTAAATAGAATTTTAGAGAGAACAAGGAGAGGCTTATGATAAGATCTGCTAAGAAATCCATGGTGCTGTAAAGTGCAGAGAGGAATAAGGGTCGGTAAATAGAGCCGAAGTGAAAGTACGGATGAGGACATTTTAGCTACCACCGACCTTTAACCTTTGCTGTAGCTCACACCAGACGTGCACAGATCTGGCCGAGGGGAAACCGAGAAACACCCGACCGAGTTTGACGAGTTGGATCATAAACAACAAAGGCAGACGAACCCACGGACTCTGGGGCTGACTGAAACACTTCTCATTATATCACTTTAGCTGTCGTGACATTCCTTTTCATTTGAGTGAACTTATTGATCAGTGCCACTGAAGCTCTACGCCACACGCTGTCTCACTGCGCGTCGCTGTCCTTTCAGCACCACTTGGCCTTGAAGCAGCAGAAGTAAAGGGGAAAGGGCAAGGAGGGAGAGCTCTCCACCCCCCCCCACCCCCCACCCCCCCAACACACACACACACACAACCCTCCAGCTGTAACATACAATCAATGCATCTGATGCCCGCTCTAGAGGACTCGGGCACACACACACATTAAGGAAATGAAAACTCAACGATCCACACCAACAACTCCACATTATCCTATTCAGAGGTGCAAACTCAGTGTTGAAACAGATCAAGTGTGTGTGTGTGTGTGTGTGTGTGTGTGTGTGTGTGTGTGTGTGTGTGTGTGTGTGTACATGTGTGTGTGTGTGTGTATAAAAATGGAAGAGTAATTATGTGATGTGCTGAAACTCACCGGCCAAATGACCCCGGTTTGTGGCGTCGTGGTCGCTGTCGCCCTGCTCGCTGTCGCCATGGCCGCTGTCTTTGGAGCTGACAATGTCGGCCTCTTGAAATGCCGAACTAAAGAATGGTGGATGGGGGGGTGGGGAGTGGGGTAAAGGAACAGAGAGGAGGAATCAGAAGTCAACACCACGTTAGCACATTTATGGTGGCCATCATCAGTCTAAACTGGATGTTACTCGTGTAAAATAAAGAAACCCAGAACTAAAGATTATTATGGGACTGACGCCAAATTAGAGCTGAAAGTTATGGATACTCTGGGAACCATCTTGGCTCTTAAAGTCACACTTATGAATTTTAAGAGACACTGATGGTTGGAGTGTTCAGTGTGTGTGTGTGTGTGTGTGTGTGCGTCCCTACCTGTTGACACGTCTCGGTCTATCCACCAAATAGCTGAGTTCTGCTCGCTGGTGTTTTGTCTGGAAAGCCCACAGAAACACACTTGATCACATTAAAATGCCAGGATGATGTAAATGTATGTGTGTGTGTGTGTGGGGGGGGGGGGGGGGGGCAGATAAGAGAAACATCATTAATCAGATGAGCAAACGCTGCTGTGAACCTGGAACTGAGTCAGGAGAAGCCGTTGGAATTATTCAGTGAGTGAGTGAGTGAGTGAGTGAGTGAGTGAGTGAGTGAGTGAGTGAGTGAGTGAGTGAGTGAGTGAGTGAGTGAGTGAGTGAGTGAGTGAGTGAGTGAGTGAACTGAATGCGTAACTGATTGAGAGGCCCGATGCTGAAACTGAACAACCTTTGTTCGCGGTGCTGCCGCGCGGAGCCGTGTGCGGAATACTCAACGCGCAGAGGAGCGGGGCTGTGACTGACCGTCTGGCTCCCACCCAGGCTCGCGCGCCGCAGTCATCAGGAAAAGCCCCAAACTCCACAGCTTAACGAGGAGGACGCACCGACTTCGGCACATTAGGACCTTTAATTCACTTTATGCTGGTGATGTTTGTCATCCCAGCTCTTAAATCTATGTATTACACACACACACACACACACACACACACACACACACACACACACACACACACACACACACACACACACACACACACACAAACACACTGAGTGTGTTGATCAGTTCCTACCCAAAAGCAGCACCCCTCCCCTCATTTGGATCAGACTGGAACAAAATCAGGAAATTGGAGGATTCTACTTTTTACGCACCAGCTGATGACGTCCTAAATGCCACGCGAGATTTAATAACCGACAAGTCCAATCACAATTACGCATAACGAAGATGAAAGGCCACTGCGCAGATTCCTGCTGAGACTTTTACCACGTGACCTGAATGCTTAACAGATGCTGCTGGACTCCAGGGGAAGTCACCTGTAGAAGCCTTGTTTGGCTGACTTTTAACGCACGTGACGCACTGGGACGCGTTCTTCTTACCTCACTGGACAGAATGCTGCCGTTGGATATGATGTCCGGTTGTTGGTCGCTGTAACCGGTGACGATGGCTCCGCAGGGGTTGGTGTGATCAGCGTCAGTGCTGCGGGTGGGGCTACACGGCTTCAGGAACATCAGGTCCGTTTTGGCGGACTCTGGGGTCAGACACACCTGGTAACAGTAGGAGTTCTGGTTCTGGTGATGGTGGGAGCCGAACCCGCCTCCCACACTGCCCACCCCAGACTCCTCCACCGGCACCTGCCCCACGGGCCCGACTCCTGATGTCACATTCGTGCTCTGAACCAACATGATGTCGGATTTGCTGAGTTTCTTCTGTTTCCTGCCACGAGTCTGCCTGCTGCAGCACGAGCCGCAGCACAGGCAGCAGTCACCGGCCAGCAGGCACGTGTACAGGTTCAGCTTCTTGTCCTTCTGGCAGCGCACTGCCAGCACGATCATCGCCAGGAGGAAAATAAAGGAAACGGAGCCCAGAGCGATGATGAGAATGAGAGTGAGGTCAAGGGAGGTCTCCTTAGCCCTGGAGGCCGAGCCGCGGTCCCCGCTGCGGCCCTCGACCACACTGTCCACTAAAATTACGCTCACACTGGCGGAGGAGGAGAGTGGGGGCTGCCCGTGGTCCCTCACCTCGATCAGGAGGTCGTAGAAGCCCTGAGGGTCCCGCTTTGGAGAGATCCTACGTGCAGCCCTGAGCTCTCCAGTCCTCCAGTCCATGCGGAACATCCCCATCTCGTTGCCCCGCAGGATGCTGTACGAGAGGCGTGCGTTCTCGCCATCGTCTGCGTCCATGGCCACAATGCGCGTCACCAGGTATCCAGGTTCTGCAGAGCGCGGGAGGTGCTCTTTGGCTGTGCCATTCTTACCGATGGGGGCTAAGACGGTGGGAGCGTTGTCGTTCTGGTCCACTATGATCACGTTAACGGTGGCGTTAGAGAAAAGCTCTGCGGCACCAGAATCTTTAGCCTGGACCGTGAAGCTGAACTCTTTCAGCTGTTCGTAATCAAAGGAGCGCAGCGCGTAAAGGTAGCCCGTGTCCTGGTTTATGGAGACGTAGGTGTCCACAGACATGCCCTGGATGTCACACTCCAATATGGAGTAGGTAATTAGAGCGTTCTGACCTATGTCTGGATCCAGCGCGCTCACGGCGTGAATGAAAGCCCCAGGCACGTTGTTCTCGGTCACATACACATCATACACAGCCTGCGTAAAGCGGGGCGCGTTGTCGTTCTCGTCGGAGACGTGCACTTTGATGGATTTGCTGGTGGCAAGTGAAGGCTGACCTTTGTCTTTGGCCACCACCGTGATGGTGTAGGAGTCCGTGCTCTCCCGGTCCAGCGGCCCGTCCGTCACGATGGTGTAGTAGTTCTTAAAGGAGGACTTGAGCTTGAAGGGAACGTCGCCCAGGATCTCACAGCTCATCTGCCCGTTCTCAGCAGAGTCTCGGTCAGAGACGCTGAAAAGTGCGATCACGGTGCCCGGGGCGTCCTGCTCGCTCACAGATTCCGTCACAGTGCTGAAACCGATCTCCGGTGTGTTGTCGTTCACGTCCACGAGTTTGACCAACACTTTGCAGTGCGCGGGCACGGCGTTAGCCCCCAGATCCTTGGCCTGGACGTAGATCTGGTGCGTACTGCTCTCCTCATAATCCACCTCCCCCGCCACCTCTATCCTGCCTGTCCTGGCGTCGATGCTGAACAAATCTTTAACCCGCGGGCTGTTGTGGCTGCTGAAGGAATAAACTATTTCCCCGTTTTGTCCTTCGTCAACGTCCGACGCGTTCAGCTGGATGACCAGAGTCCCCACCGGCGAGTTTTCCCGCAGGTTGACCGTGTACACCGACTGGTCAAACGTGGGCGCGTTGTCGTTAGAGTCCAGAACTTTGACGACCAGGAGAGCGGTCCCGGTCCGCTGCGGGATGCCCCCGTCCACAGCCGTCAGCACATAACGGTGCACCGCCTGCTGCTCCCTGTCCAGAGACTTCTCCAGAACAAGCTCTGCGAACTTGTTCCCGTCGCTCTGCGTCTGCACGTCCAGGAAAAAGTAGTTGTTGTTGGTGATGGCGTAGGTGCTGAGCGCGTTGGTGCCAACGTCCGGGTCGAAGGCGTTCTCCACCGGGAAGCGCGTTCCAGGAGTGGCGCTCTCGGATATTTCCACGGAAATGTCCGTCTCCGGGAAGCTGGGTGGATTGTCGTTGATGTCCATCACCTCGATCTCCACGCGAAAGAGCTCCAGCGGGTTTTCCAGGAACACCTCGAGGTGCAGCAGGCACAGGATGGTCTGCTTACAGATTTCTTCTCGGTCGATTTTCTCCTTCACGACCAGCGCTCCGTTCTCCAAGTTCACCTCCAGATAAGGTGTCCGTGAGCTAGGCACCGTTTGGAAGCGCCGCGCGGAAAGTTTGGTGATGTCCAGCCCCAAACCCTCTGCAATATTCCCAACCACCGAGCCAGGCTCCTGCTCCTCTGGCACGGCGAAGTGGAGCTGACAGAGAGCTCCATTCAGAACTGAGAGCAGAAATATTAACCAAATCATCGCCTCTGCCTCTGTCCAAGTGCACTTTAAGACAAGCAAACAAACAAAAACAAAAAGTGTTATTCCTTTTTCTTACAGGAGGCGGGCATTTCCACACTGCTCTGCCTGTAAAAAGGCAGCCGAACACACAGCAACAAGGCTGCGCGGCTGGAAGAATCCTCTCCTCTGCCTCAGGTCAGTGGAATATTGTGTCGTTGGAGTTGTGAGGAGCGCAGCCATTTGATCCGAGCCTCTCTGCTCTAATCAATTCTGCACCGGTCTCTGAGTTTTTGGCGTCAGCGCAAACATCGCGAGCTGGAGCCAGGACGCGGAGCCAACATCCCCTGTGCACAGCGCGGATTGCCCTTCAGGAGAAAAAAAAAAGTCAGAAATAAAATTAGGAAATCCACACGAGTCGAAAAAATAGTGAAAAACTCCTTTTTACGCACGAGCAAAATCAGCACGTGAAGCTTTTAAAAAAGAAGAGCGACTGAAAAGACTTTCTCCTATCTTTTTCTGTGAGGATGTAATCACTGCGCCTAAGCGCTCAAAGCGGATGATGTTCTCATCTCGGCTTCTGTAAGGCGAGTGTGAGCGGCGGGGTTGGTTTTGCGCGCAGCTCCTTTCCCCGGCAGCCAATGATATTCTCAAACTGCGGGTGTAATGGCACCTGATTGGGGCTGAGCTACGCCAGCTAGAGCGCACGTCGGCCTCTCAAAACAAAACCAGCCAAGAGCCACTGCGCTCCTCTCTCCTCCGGGCCCAGCCACAGCGGTAGCAGGGAAATTAAACGTGTTACACATCCAGCGCATTAAGAAAGCTGAATTCCAGCGGATGGATGAAGTCTCCAACTCATGTCATGCGTGCTTTATGAAGCGTTATTATTTGTATACCATCTAAATGTCTCCCAGTTTGCCCTTTTGACGCACATTTCATGCATTCAAAGCGCTTTGATATCAGCGCATGAGTCCGAATGTATTAAAGATGCCTACAGCCAAAGACCACCATGCAAAAAAGCCTGCGCAAGTCGAGACAGCTTGTGACGCAACATCCCACAGCGGCGCTGCCATCCTCCCATCTCTCTCTCTCTCTCTCTCTCTCTCTCTCTCTCTCTCTCTCTCTCCCATTTTCTCTCTCTGTTTCTCTCTCCTCCCGGAGACGCGCTCATTTGGCCCCGCGCGCGAGGAAGAACCGAGCACTCACAGAAAAGTAACATCCCTCGTTTTCTTTGACTGCGAGGAGCCGAATGAGAGGCGGCAGGACTCCATCATCACTGAGTTGAGTTAATTCTGTGAAATGGGGCGTTTATGGTTCAGTCCTGCCGTGTTACCAATAGCCTGAAGCCCATTAGTTCCCCTATCTAACCATTCCTACCATTAACCTCCTCGCATCCCGCCCGGCTCACGCACAACTCCGTTGCGTCACCCACCAGTTTCATTCGTGAAGAATAAATTAAATGTGCAAATGGAAATAGTTGAGAGGAAGAAGGGTGTAGTGAAGGGGAAGTAGGTGCGCACAGTTTGGATGAGGATGATGATGACATAAAGATATGGGCAAAGGGCATAATTGACTCTAATTAGCGTGGGTCTCTAATTCCAAATGTAACAGACGGAGCGCAACAGTCTGGTCCGTAATACGTAACGACGCGTCCATTGTGCGGCGGATTAAACAGCGAGTGATGCGCGCTTCTGCATCTTTCCACACAAGTCAGGAGAAACAAAGCGGAGACGTTAGATGAATTTCCACCCATGTCTGAGCCGGAGCTGTGTGACTGAATTGAGCTGACACCGGAGTCGGATCTGAGAGCAGCGCGCGCACACGCTCCCCCTCTTCCTCGCTCGCTCGCTCGCTCGCTCAATCCACGCGCACGGGCTCGCGCCCCTTTCTCGTGCGCTGGCTTGTTGTCCCGGTCAGAGCCTTTCAGAGACCGACGTCGCCCCCTGGCGTCAGCCAGATTCCCCCCCAGAAAGAAGGAAAAAAACATCCTGAGAATGAAAAATGATGAAAGGAAATTCAGGTGCAGGTAAAGTCAGGACTTCTCTATTAACACATTCCTATTTCCTCTGCATGTTTTACTGTCGAGGTTAAACAGTTATGTTGTGGCCGCAGGAATCGAACCAAGACTTGTGATGATCACAAATGGATCTGATGAGACAGAGAGAAGGGGGGTGCAGAGAACTGATATGCAGGGGCGGACTGGGACAGAAAATCAGGCTGAAACCAGCCCAGACCGCCTCCGACCAATCAACACTAAACACCAAGAGTGAGTCAGGTTGGTCGACTACTGATGTGAGAGTGTAGGCCACACATGAGCCACATTACCTTTAAATATTTGTATTCTGCCTCCATGACCTGCTCTGGTGTTCTGTGGATGTGCCTCCTGTATAGTAGAGATGCAATCAAACCCATCGAGCACCCAAACCTGAGACCAGTCGTACTTTTACACCAACAGCTACCGAACTAGTATCAGTGTCACTTCTGTGTCAGTCATAGGGTCGTAACATAAGCAGAAGCATGCCAGAAGCGTAAGTGTGTGTGTGTGTG
The DNA here is from genome assembly GCF_043380555.1 of Nothobranchius furzeri. Lineage (NCBI taxonomy): Eukaryota > Metazoa > Chordata > Actinopteri > Cyprinodontiformes > Nothobranchiidae > Nothobranchius > Nothobranchius furzeri. The sequence goes on from NC_091746.1 coordinate 28,104,652, forward strand.
TGTGTGTGTGTGTGTGTGTGTGTGTGTGTGTGTGTGTGTGTGTGTGTAATTTTCCACTTTCGACCAGAGAAAGCTGCTGTTGTGTCCTTGAGCAAGACACTTAACCCGCCTTTCCTGCTGGTGGTGGTCGGAGGGACCGGTGGCGCCAGCGCTCGGCAGCCTCGCCTCTGTCAGCTGTGGCTACATCGTAGCTCATCCTCACCACTGTGTGAATGGGTGAATGACTGATTGGGTTGTAAAGTGCCTTGGGGGGTTGTAGAACCCTGTGCAAATACAGGCCATTTACCATTCTGATGATGAGAGATCATCAAGTAAAAAAAAAAACTTGTCAAGATTTCTTTTCCTATAAACACTAACCCAACCAAGCTAGCAGAAAATACTGAAACATAAAAAAGTTCAGATAAAATGTTTTATACTTATTTTATATTTGCTGATAATAATAATAATAATAATAATAATAATAATAATAATAATAATAATACCAGCAGTCCATCAGGGTCCAATTTAGACTGAGCCGGGTTGGGTTGTTGGTTCCAACACACATTTCTACATTTTCCATTTTTCTTTGGTAACAACAAATCGAGGTTTCATCCACCTCTACATGTTTCAATAGTTTCTGCTGTCTTCCTCAGAAGTGTCACAAAAGATAAATGAATTTATTACTAAACAAATTAAACTAGACTAACTTTAACACTAAATGTGTGGTGTAACTAAGGTGAATGAGACGGAGGATGGTGTAATGTGGAATGTTGTTCAGAACCAGCAAATTCAAAGAAACGATTAGTTCTGATGGGAGTGAAGGTGATGTCTTCACGTTAAGCTTTGGTTAGGAGATTCATAAACACATTTGATGCCATTTGTCGGTCTGCGTACCCTTAGTGGAAGTCCCCGTCTAGATCAGGAGGTGTGGAGGTCCAGCTTGACCTTATGGAGCCGAAGCCTGTAGAAGCAGCCGCAGCAGCCGACCACCAGTCTTGAGATACTTCCGGGTCACTACAGTTCATAGGCATCTAACAAGACCCAAACCTGGGTCATGTTGGTTCAGCTTTTATTCTGAAAGGAACTGCTGCAGCAGGTGGAACAGCAACAGATTTTATCCAGCTTGTCGTTGGTTCTTTCGGCTGAAGAGGAAAGTTACGGATTGGCCACTCCGACAACTCCTCTAGAACGCTTTGAACTGGCGTTAAAGATGGCGAGGGCATAGTTTTATACTTCGGATGTTTTGGTTTATGGTCGAATGAAAAGATGACACATTTACCAAACACCACCAAAACCACACCTCCGTCAGATCTGACAGATTCTGATTGGATCAGTAAAACAATGTGTCATGTCTTAACGCTACGTGAGATCAGTCCTAGTGGAAACATTTAAAGTAATACTTGTTGTATTCTATAGGATTATAATAAAGTAATTAATATTTTGATTTCACAGATTGGTCACATCTTATTATTGACTAACACTTTGTTTGATTAGCTTTATATTAACTTGTATATATATTAACTATATTAACTTGTATATTTAACTTTTACTTTTCTCACAAATCTACTTCTAGTCCAACCTGTGAAGAAAACAGCCCATGCTCACGTTTCTGCAGGTGTTACAAATCAGTGTTCTTAATGTCAGACGGCCATTTCCAACGTGGGCTGTGAATCACTGGACCTGCCGAAGGAACTTAATGCACTTTGCAGAGTACATCACGCTTTTAGGCATCGTGGCTGATTAAAAACCAGCTCTGATTAAAGTTAGACTCGTGTGAGTTTGTACCAAGGCTGTTTCTGCAACAGCTGCAGCATGTAACTTAAAATAATACCATCACAGAAGGTGACAGAGTGCAACGAAGCAATAAGAAGGAAGTGAACCTGAAAAGTTTCTCTGAGAATAAAAAACCCATCATGCTAATTGAAGGACATGGTCATTACCAGCATGTGCATAGTCTGAACAGGTCATCTAATCAACCTCTAAAGACTTCTTAAGGTAGCAGCACTTGAGTGCAACGAGTCAAGGCAGCTTCTAAGCAGTTGGGATTTTTGGTTGAATCAGCGAGTTAAACAAACCTGGGATCTCACACTGGTGTGATGAGTGTAGCAGTGATGTTAGCCACTCCTTTGCTAGCCTAGGTTCATGGAGCTACCTTTAGTTATATAGTGCTTTTAGGACATATAATAAGTTTGATGTATTATTATTAAAATTAATATTATTTTACCGCATAAACACCTTAAAGTAAGTAAAGTAAGTAAAACTTTATTTGTATAGCACTTTTCACAGATAAAATCACAAAGTGCTTCACAGCATACATAAAAAGGCAAACAGGACAGGAGCACAAGGTCAACTTACACAAAAGCTTGTCTAAATAAAAGTGTCTTCAGCTGCTTTTTAAAAGAATCAACAGAGTCGGCCACACGAAGAAGCAAGGGCAGGGCGTTCCAAAGTCTGGGAGCTCCAGCTTGAAAGGACAGGTCCCCTCTAGTTTTAAATCTGGTCTTAGGGACCTTCAGTAGGTTCTGACCCGAGGACCGTTGAGTGTAGCCAGAAGAGTGAGGGATTAAAAGGTCTGATAAATATTGTGGAGCTTGTCCATTAAGAGCTCTAAAAGTCAAAACTAAAATTTTAAAATCAATTCTAAACTTGACTGGTAGCCGATGTAAAGAAGGTAAAACCGGTGTTATGTGAGCCCTTCTATTGGTTCCTGTTAAAAGCCTTGCTGCAGCGTTCTGGACCAACTGGAGACGACTGCGATCTGATTTGTTAAAACAAGAAAAGATAGAGTTACAATAAACTAAACGAGAGGAAATAAAAGCATGGATAATCAAGTCCGATTTTGAAGTAAAAGCTCTCAATTTGCAAATGTTTCGCAAATGATAAAGGCAGTTTTGTACTAAATGTTTTGAGTGGCAGCTCAAAGACATGGACTGGTCAAAAAGAACACCAAGGTTTCTGAGACTGGTCTGGACTGAGGAGCTCAGGGAACCGAGGTGTTGTTTGATTAAAAGCACTTTCTGTTCAGGAGCAATGATCAGTGTTTCGGTCTTGCTTGAGTTCAACTGAAGACAGTTACTGGCTAGCCAGTCCTTAATACGCTCAATGCAATCAAGTAGGTCAGCTAACTTGTTAAACTCTGTGTCCTTGAAAGAGCAGTACAGTTGAATGTCATCCGCATATAAATGGTAGGACACATTAGTGAAGCTTTTAATAATCTCCCCAAGAGGGCAAATATATAAAAGAAACAAAATTGGGCCAAGGACTGAGTCCTGGGGAACACCATGAAGCAAAGATGTGACTTCAGACCTAATCTTGTTAACACATAAAGATAATGTTCTGTTATTTAAATAGGAAGAAAACCACTTCAGAACAGTACCAGAAAATCCTAAGTCATTGTGTAATCGATGTAACAGAATTTTATGGTCAACCGTGTCAAAAGCTGAAGACAAATCCAATAAAACCATATTGGCCAGAGTCTGCCGCCATCAGTACATCATTAGATACCCTTAACAGAGCTGTTTCAGTGGAATGCATCTTACGAAAGCCTGATTGGAGCTTATCTAAAACATTATCAAGGTCCGGAAAAGTAGTCAGCTGCCCTGCCACCAACTTCTCCAGAACTTTAGCCAAAAAAGGGCGTTTTGAAATTGGCCTATATTTGCCAGGTTCAGATGGGTCCAAATTGGGTTTTTTCAAAACCTTAGTTGGTACAGTTCCATCCATCCATCCATTTTCTGAACCCGCTTTGTCCACGCAGGGTCACGGGGCTGGTGCCTATCTCCAGCGGTCAATGGGCAATCAGGCGGGGTACATCATGGACAGAGAGCCAGTCCATCGCAGGCAACACAGAGACACACAGGACAAACAATCATGCACACACACACACACACACCTAAGGACAATTTAGACAGACCATTCAACCTAACAGTCATGTTTTTGGACTGTGGGAGGAAGCCGGAGAACCCGGAGAGAACCCACGCATGCACAGGGAGAACATGCTAACTCCATGCAGAAACATCCCAGGCCGGGAAGCGAACCCAGGACCTTCCTGCTACAAGGCAACAGCTCTAACCACTGCACCACTGCGCAGCCGTTGGTACAGTTATTCTTTTTAAAGATGTAGTTCACTTATATTTTTAATACATTTGTAGTGGTCACTAGTAGGAATGAATGCCTTGTAAATCGTACTCTGGGGAATAAAATATCTGGTGCGCCTGTCTGAGGACGTAGAATTCCACTAGGAGACAGGATTTGTAATCTTATTTACTGATGTTTGGACATCTCGCCTCTGATTGGGTAACATAAACATGACTCTACCACTTATTCAGTTTACTCTGCAATGCTGACGTTTTATCTCCACAAATAACGCTCTTGGAGGAGTTCTGCTGTCTGGTGGAGTTGCTAATGCTGACTGTTAGCTTCTGCTAGCTGAGATGTTATCTGAACAAAAGAATCAGAGTTGTTGTCAAATTTTAACATTGTTTTGGTACCTTGGTGCAAAACCATTTACACATAGTAACAGGTACCTAAACATCGGGTAACTTTCATTTGATGCTTTATTAACAAAACTACTAGTTGGTTGAGCCCTCACATTATGAACTAACTGTTAAAGCTGGTGTGTGTAGATTAAATATTCTAAAGTAGCTTAACATCCTTTAATTTAGCATGTACTCAGCATTCATATTTCCACAAGGTTCCCTCATCTCCTCTACAACAAAGCAAATCATTCAAGCAAGCCTAGAGCGTTGACCAGCAGATTTGCATATCCACAAGAGGGAGCTCTCAATCAACGGATGACACACTTCAGTCAGCTTAGCACACCAACGAAGAAGAAGCCGTAAGTTTACAATGTAGAAACCAAAATAAGAACCAAAGTTACTGATTCCTCGACTGCCTTCTACTTCTGAATGAAAATTGAAACGGTTTAAAACTCTCAGTGAGACGTTTATGACCGTCAAGAGAAATTTACAAAAAAACTGGAGGGAGCTTCATGATCTACAAGAGCTCAAAACTCCTGAAGACTTCAAAGTCATGTATTGTATTCAGAGAACTGCAACTGAAAATTGTATTTAAATATAATAAATAATAGTGCAGATAATTGTACGCTACATTTACCGTAGGCTAATATAGCACTAGCTTGAATGCTAACTCGACCTGCATTGAATTAATGTCAAGCTAACTGTGGAAGAGGAGGGAACAAAAATGAATGTATCTTTTGTGTAGTGGAGCTGTGTGATTAGCAAGGTGTGGTTGGCTGAAAAAACATTTTAAATGATTATTTCTGATTATAAATCGATCACTCTGAGTTTTTCATGCAGGCTGAACTTGAAAACAGTTTTCTACACCTATCTCCTGCATTAGCTTCTGATAGAAAATAGATGGTGAAATGCAAGGATTTGAACATCCTCACATATCTAAGGCACACAGTGAATTTGCATCCATGGCCTCGCCCCTCTTGGCTCACGCCCGCCCACAGGAAGGATTTTTAAAAGTGTTTTTGCAGTGAGGAGAGAGCGGAGAGTGTCTTGGTGATAGTGACTTTGCTGAAAATGGTTTAACGCGTTCTAATCAAAAGTGAGGTGTGTGCAAATTATCAATAATAATGATCAATCATGCTGTTTTCAGCCCACCTCTGCACCAACAATCTTCTGCTCTTCTCAGAACAGGAGCACCATAGTTTTTTTAAATTATTCATAAGGCATCAATTTACACCAAAGAACACTGCAAATGTGTTGAATAAACAAGTCAACCACACCTTTAACTAAGAAGCTGTAAAGAAAATGATCAGGACATGACAAATGGACAAAAGGTGTAACTTTTTAAAGTTGAAATAAACCTAAAGTCAACTAAACTCCATCCACACTAAATCATTTTGTTATGCAACATTTGGCTCCACCTTATTCCTGCTTTTGTTTTTTCCCATAAGAACGAACAACAGCAGTGGTCGTTCCTCTCTCACTTACTTCATTCATAATTCAGAAGCTCTAAAATGACAAATGGGAAATAATTTTTGACAAATGACATCATAACCAGTCATGAAGTGAAGGCTAACAGGCTAAACCCGATCTGTAGGTAAAAGCTCAACAGACCATTAAAATTTCATAATATGAACAAAAAGGCAATTACGATATCATTAAGGGGGTTAGCGCCCAAAGGATACACAGTACCTCAAGCCTTTTACAATGCCCCTTGATGGGCTTGTACTCAACCACTGCTTAGAAACTGCACTTCTGAGACGGTAATGGCATAGTTGGAGCCCAATAACAAACTGGTAAATTGAGTCTGTGCCGTATTGGAAAATTAGACGAGACTTGCTGTTAGTAGAGCAAAAAAAAAAGGGAAAGAAAACAAGAGAAGGGATTTTCTCAGCCTCGTGTGAATTCATTTGCTAAACATAGCCCTCTGAATGTCAGATAAACAGTCAAATTGAAGAGAACCAAGATGTAAATGTGTGCAAGAAGCCTGGTTCTTAATACCGTTGCAAATATTAAGCTGAAGATAAAACAGGCATATTTTCTTTATTGTACATCTAAAACAACCATTGAGGCATCTCACAAACATCAAGGGAACATTGTATATTAAAAACATTAAATATTCACCCTTCAACCCCAGACGAGCATGATCAGCCTCATTTATACCCTCATTTAAACCATTTGGGTTTCTCCATTTGGGTGTGCAACAAGCTTGACAAAACCATGCAAATGGATGGCTGTGCGCTCAACCCAAAGTGAGTGTGTATGTGATCAGTGTCTGCCCCAGACAGCTGCAGGGTGACTCCCTGCCCTGATGGCCATTAGTCAGCCTGATGGATGGGGGGGGGGGGGGGGGGGGGGGGGGGGTAGTGAAGGGAATGTTGGGGAAAACAGCAAGGGGGTTGATTGGAAGGAATGGGGGCTCAAAGGAAAGAGTAGACAGTGCATCAGAGCAGAATGAGGATGGGCAGAATGAGGGAACAGAGGTATAGAGGAAGAGGGGCCTCGAGAGGTTGAAGCGATAAAATGATGAAGGAATAAAAACGGGATGGGGATCCGGGGTCAGATCTGGGCACGGCAGCCGAAAATGGTGCTGCCAGTGAATGAAGGAGGATGCTACTTTAAATAATTGGTTGATTTTCATTTGGAAAATCCATCTCCATTCCTGTAAACACACAGTAGTAACTGCCTTTTTTCAGCTCTTGCCTCGAAAGTGGTTTCTAAAGGAAAAGAGGATTTTAACACTAGAACTCCCAGAGACTTGTCATTTGACGGGATTCCCCCATTTCTACCAGGAAGTTGTCATTTGACTGGGCTGTTGTTATCTAGAAGAAGAAGAAAATATCATTTCTATAGCGCCTCTCAAGATAAAAATCACGAGGCGCTTCACAAAAACAAAAAATATAAAAATTGTACAAATATAAAAAAGCATTTCGAAAATGTTTAAAAATATATTTAAAATGAGCAAAAATAGGCAATTGCGATTTAAAAGAAAAAATGTTAAGAAAGAGAGAGAGTGAACAGGAAAGAGGGAAATCAGTGGATCCTGAGGAAGGTGGAATAGGTGGGGAGAACAGAATAAAGAGAGAGAGGTGAAGAAGGTCATACAAAAGCCAGTTTGAACAAGTGAGTCTTCAGCTGCTTTTTAAAGGAGACCACTGAGTCCACTGATCTCAGGCTCAGAGGGAGAGAGGTCCAGAGTCTGGGGGCCACAGCAGCAGATGATCTGTCACCTTTGATGAGAATTAAAAAGAGAGATCATATCTCTCCTGTCTTAGCTTCCCTACATTGGCTACCTGTTAAATTCAGAATAGATTTTAAGATCTGGCTGGAAATTTAAACATTTTATTGATCAGATGTGCAAACAGTCATCAGATGCCAAACATTCCTAATTGTTTTGATGCAGAAAGATGGATGAAGCTGATCAATCAGAAATTGTTTCTTGGTTTAAAACATATATAGAAAGCTTGTCTGAGCTCCACCTATCAATTAATCTTACAGCTTATCCAAGGTTGGGTTTCTCAGGTTACTGGTCCTAGAGCAAATCCAAGACATAAAACTCTCCAGTTCCATCTAGGGCAGAGGTGTCAAACATACGGCCCGCGGGCCGAATCCGGCCCGCAAACGAGTTAAGTCCGGCCCGCGAGATGGTTGTATAAACTTTATTTTCATACTTTACAATGTAGAGTGAAAATAAACTCTAATTTTTCAATAAAAAACCTGCTGTTCCCAATACGTTCACTAGATGGTGTAATAGGCATTGTGTTAAGCAAGCAAGCCGTTTACACTCAGCCAGAGCAAGTACGTCAACCAAGTAAAACAGGTGTTCTGACGAGCTACTTGCTCCCGATATCTAATCCGGCGTCTACATTTTGTGCTTCAGCCCAAGATGTCTGTCAAAAAGGAGAAAAGTGGACACGGAGTGCAGGTTGTTCCAAGAAAAATGGACATCTCCCTATTTTTTCATGGAAGTGAACAGAAAAGCTGTGTGTTTGGTGTGTTCTCAGCATGTTGCAGTGCTGAAAGAATATAATCTTCGTCGCCATTATGAGTCTTCATGCCGAAAAATATGACAAATTTGAAGGACAGCGGAGAAGAGCGAAAGTGAATGAACTGTTGGCCGGACTGAAGAAACAGCAGTCTGCGTTCACTCACAGCCGAGATATCAGTGATGCTGCAGTGAAAGCTAGCTACCTGATTGCTAATGAAATTGCAGTGACTTCAAAACTGTTTAGTGAGGGGGAATTTGTAAAAACGTGCATGATGAAGGCAGCGGAGATTTTGTGCCCTGAAAAGCGCCAAGCTTTTGCAAATATCAGCCTGACCAGAAACACAATTGCAGACAGGATTTCTGATATTTCAGCGGATTTGGACAGCCAATTGAAGGAAAAAGTAAAGTCCTTTATTGCTTTTTCAGTTGCTATTGATGAAAGCACGGACATTACAGATGTTGCTCAATTGGCGATTTTCATCTGCGGAGTTGATGACACGTTGACCGTCATCGAGGAGTTTGTTGAGCTGGTGCCCATGACGGATACAACAACAGCAGCTGATATTTTCACCGCACTCGTTGGAGCACTGGACAGGGTCGGAGTGCAATGGTCCCGCGTTGTAAGCCTCGCTACAGATGGTGCGCCCTCAATGACTGGGAGAAAAGCAGGTTTTAATTTACCGGTCCGGCCCACTTGGAACTAGATTTTCCTCAGTGTGGCCCCTGAGCTAAAATGAGTTTGACACCCCTGATCTAGGGGATCCCAGAGCATTTCCAGGCCACATAGTTCGGAGTCTGCTCCAGGGTCTTTCCAGTGGAATGTGCTCAGAAAACCTCCAGAGAAAAGTGACCTGGAACCATCAAAGCCTGAGGCTCCTTAGCTAACTCTGATGAGGACGAGCACAGCTGTTCTCTGAACTACCCCATGATGATGAAGCTTCTCCTTATCTTCTTCCATGAGGTGTCTGAGCCAATCAACCTATGGTGGAAGCTGATTTCTTGTTTATTATGGGGTTGCATTTTTTTGGGTCACAATCCAAAGGATTATGTAATGATAAAATTTACATTTTATTTAATGAACCATTAAATATGAAATCAATCTTATGGATCTTTGGATAATTTAAACCAGAAGATTGGAACTTTTTATTGCAGGGATTATGTAAACACTTCGTATTCACTCAGAGACAAAAGAAAGAGAGTCAAATTTTAAAAGTTTAAAGATTTATTGCTGAACAAATTAAAACTAGACTAACTTTAACACTAAATGTATGGTGTAACTAAGGTGAAGTAAGACTGAGGATTGTGTATGTGTGAAATGTTGTTCAGAACCAGCAAATCCGGAGAAACGATTAGTTCTGATGGGAGTGAAGATGATGTTTCGCGCTAAGCTTTGATTTGGAGATTTATAACACACATTGAGACACCATCCTGCCGGACTACGTACCCTTTGCGGAAGTCTCCGTTAGATCAGGAATGTCGAGGTCCAGCTTGACCTTCTCTGGAACCGAAGCAGGTAGGAAAAGCAGCGGTTACCGACCAGACCAGTCTTGAGATACTTCCGGGTCACGACAGTTTTATTGGCGTCTAGCAAGAACCAAAAAAAGGGGTCGTGATGGTTCAGCTTTTATTCTGAAAGGAACCATTGCAGTAGGTGGAACATGCAACAGATTTAATCCAGCTTGTCGTTTGGTTCTTTCGGCTGAAGAGGAAAGTTACAGATTGGCCACTCCAACAACTTCTCTAGAACGTTTAAGATGACGTGGGCATAGTTTCATAATTTGGCTGTTTTGATTTACGGTCGAATCAAAAAGGGACACCAAGAGCGGATGTACCAAGCACCACCAAAACCACGCCTCGCGTCAGATCTGGAAGGCTCTGATTGGATCAGCAAAAGGAAATGTGTCATGTGATTCTTAACATTACGTGTGATCAGTCTCTAGTGGAAACATTTAAAGTTATATCACTTATTATAACTACTGATCATGAACATTGTCATTTCACAGACTGGTTCACATTTTATTATTGGACTAACACTTTGTTTGATTAGCTTTATTAAAAATGGAGTTCTTCTGATTTATTAAAAGAAAGAGTCCTTTGTTTTCATTCTTCTCTTGAGTTTAGTGAGCTACAGTCTTTCTCCAGCACAAAAGAAGGAGCATTAAACGTGGAGAAAACCTCTCTCTGCCCAAAGCTGAAAAGCTGGTCCATGAGTTGGTCTCCTCGAGATTGGACTACTGTAATGCACTCCTTACTCGGATCTCCGACAAAACATTCAGAAGCTCAAATCCATCCAGAATGCCTCTGCCAGAATCCTAATGAGGGCACACAAAATGAGCACATCTCTAATTCTCTAATCGCTACACTGGTTACCCATCTCAGCTAGGATTGAATATAACGTCTGTCTCCTAACACACCTCTGCATCCATGGCCTTACACAACTCACTCGTCCATATCACTCTGCCTGCACCCTTCACTCTGTCTACTTGAATCTTCTGCACATTCCCTTCCCAATCTTCTGTTGCCCTTTGAGATCTTTTGATATAAAGGGCATTATAAATTATTATTATTATTATTATTATTATTATTATTATTATTATTATTATTAATAACCACAAAAAAATCTGAACATGTTGTCAGTAGCAGCTACAATGGGGAGAACAGATTCTGCAGTGACATCATACATGCGACGTCTGATTTGGAGTCAATTTAATTTCAATTTTTTTACAAGCTAATAAATCCCAAAGTATGTGACAGACGTGGTCGAAACACACATAATTATTTATCGTTTAAAGTACAATGTGTTATTCAGAGCGTAAGGCAAAGCGGACCCGAAAATGAGTTTTATATTTCACATAGCACCATGATCCATGTGCCTGGAATATACTTGCTGTTAAACGATGCATACGCGTGTTTAAAATGGCTGTCTCACCTCCCCTGAAATGGATGTGTTTGAATGCTGCAAAATATGAGTAACCAATAGATGGAGTTGACTAAATGAGCGAGATACACTCACCATGGTCTCTGGTTTAGAGGTCTTTCATAGCTATGATAGGTAGGGATGGGTACCTTTGACATTTGAATCGATTCGGTACTAATTCCCGGTACCTAGGAATCTATACCGGTACTTAACGGTACCAATTTTAGATACTTGAGTGTTTAATATTTTAATTCTCCTTTATAATTAAATATATATTTTTCTCAATATATAACCATATTTGATAAATATCATGATAAATAACATACAACTGTTTGTATTTTAACATTGTCCTTGTAGTTTTATAAGCTGATAATTAAACTGAAGCAAACATCTTTACTGTGAACTAAATTTACTGTGTATCTTCATTCCTTTTGCCATCTTTTTTCATTTGATTTTTCCTACTGGGAAGTTAGAATTTCCGAGGAGAAAGCGAACGCACCATTAGCTGATAACAATGGTGGCAATGGAAGCTAACATATCAAGCTAACGTTATCTTAAACAGTTTATTTAGCTGCTGGAGCAGATTAAAACGATGATGCCTCACACTTAGATCGTTGTCGCTGGTTTCATCTTCACCCAATCACCCGTCGCATTTAGTAAAGTGAAGCCAAACTTTAGAGCGCGTTCATGTTCTTCTAGTCGAAGATTCGGAATTCCGAGGAGAAAACGAACGCACCATTAGCGAAACGGAAGCTAACATATCAAGCTAACGTTATCTTAAACATTTTATTTACCTACCGGAGCAGATTAAGATGAGGATGTCTCACTTACAGTAGATTGTTGTCGCTGGTTTCATCATCACCCAGTTACCCATCACATTTAGTGAAGTAGACCCAAGCTTTAGCGTTCGTTCTTTCTACCATGCTGCTCTGTTTACAATTCGCTCTCAGCGAGCAACAACATAACGCTCTTGCGCATGCGCAGCTGTCTAGGCAAGTTCTCGTTATGAAGGACGGGTACCGAAACGAGGCACCGTTTCAAATGACGTGAATCGGTGCTCAGTCGGTACTGTGGAATTCGGTCGGTACCTTAAAAAGTACCGAATTCGATACCCATCGCTAATATGTTCTGTTGTGACCTCAAAATGAACCATTTACTGTGTCTCTTCTATTGACGCCATGTTTGTTTTGGTTGTACCACACAAACCCGGCTTTCTATCTGGTCTGAATTCTCTACCGTGCCCCCTAGTGGGATCCTGCAGTAATACGCGCAGTGCCACGCAGCAGCAAGTATGTGAAGAAAGATGCAGCCTGCACCAACGAGACGTTAAACAGGAAGTATATTCCAGGCCCTAAGCTCCCTATTCCTTTTGATAATGCATCAATACATCGACTTCTAGGACTAGTTTGCACCGTTTGACTTCAGTCCGATGGTTAATGGGGCCTTATAAATCTAGGGATTATCACATTAGTTTAAATCTGTTAAAAGAACTTGGGTCATTTTAAAAGATACATTTTTTTCTTTAAAACAAGTTTATTTTATTTTATTTTTTAAAAAAAAATGTTAGCATCAGAATGAGCTAAAGTGTTTTGCTTTTAACTTAAAAGAGTTTAAAAGGCAGTAAAGAGCTAATACAGGCCTCCTGCTTGGATTAAATGAGAATGCTCACTTTTTCATTTAGGATTTTCAAGGTTTTAAAAGTGCTTGAAACCATCAGAAATTTGTTTTGGATCAACAAAACTGTCTGTGGTAATGTGTGCATCATAAGGGCTTCAGACGACATCTCTCCTTTTCCTCAACCACGGGAGTTTCTTGTCTCAAGTCTTCTGCACATTAATTTATTGTTTCTTGACGTAGACAAATTCTGCACACTGACCAGTTAAAAGTTTGTTTAATGCATTTTTTTAAACATTTTACATTCATGTTCATTTTCTAAACAATACATGTAAATCAACCTTCAGTTGACATGAACCTTCTTTTCTAACATAGCTCTATCTTCTGAATTAGGGCAGCTGGTGGATTAGTGACGATAATGAGGACAGTGATGTGATGACGGTAAACTTCTGTAATTGGTGACATTGCTAAATGAGCACCTTATGTCTCATATTTTTCCTCCACCAGTACTTATGACAACAAAGGTGGTGGGGGAAGCAGAGGCAATCAGGGATGCCATCAACAATATATTTGCAATCAAAACATCATTACACACGTTCTGCATAACTTCAGATGGATACTATACAGACTCGATGACATACGCCTTCCACGAACTCCACTGACTATTAAAGCTGCAAAAGCAAAACAGCTTTAGCTTTAAACATTTTTTTCACACCCTTAACAACATTCTAACTTAAGCCTGGTTCATGCTTCTCCGTAGCTCCGCAAGGGACAGACACGCACGGACTGACGGAAGCGTTTTGCTCTCATACTTCTCCGTCTCCTGGAGAGTGTTGCAAAGCAATTCCCCGGCAGGACCACAGAGGGCGTAGCGCTGTTCTGTGGTATCCTGTCATGTATCGGTCCAAGATAGTGTGTTTATATTGTGTTTTTTGTATACAAGAGACTTTTTAACACAGACAAATTTGTCTCTCATTCTCCTCCACCTCTTCGTGTGCTCGCCACCTCTAAACCCACGTTTCCTGTCATTTCCGTCCACAAATAAAACGCTTGCTGCGCATCTTTTCACTCCTCCAGTCACGGGGAATTAAAAGTTCATGTTTTTAGAGTTTTTTCGCTAGGTGTTCTTCAAGCTTCTCTGTGTCTCCCGCTAGTTATCCTCGGCTCTCTTTATGTTTTTGACGGCGCAATGGCGGCGGTGTAGACGACAGCGGCGTCCTGACCAATCACAAGCTTGCGTTGTCCGTCTCGACGGACGGATGTTTAGAAAAGAGAGCTCGACCCTGTCCGTCCTTGCGGAGCTCTCCGGCAGGCCCGCAAGGACGTTGCGTGTCTCCGCACTGACGCATACAGAGAAGCATGAATCAGGCTTCAGTGAGAGGTTTTGGGTTCAGACAGAACCTTTGCCTTGTCATTGAATCAGGATGCTACCAGCTGTTATCACCAGAAGAAAAAAGAGAATCCCAGATTGCGCAGAGCTCTGACTTTTTTTTTAATGTTTTTTGGTTGCAAACGTTCCATGACAGTGGGGCATGGATTCCCCTTCACTAACAACCAAACACCCTAGAGACAAACCAATCTGACTTTTGAAGCTACCTAAGAACCAACAATTAAGAAGTGGGCAGGGACAACAGTAGGCTTGAAAGCCTTGAAATTCAAGAAATCTATTTACATACAGTATTTACATCCTAACTTAACACAAAAGAACAAAAACAACAACTGCACTTAAATAAATGCAGGTTAACATCCTCTCTCCTCCCTCTCTCTTCAGTCAGTTGGTTTCTCCCTTAGTAGAGCTGATTAAGCACACCAGGAAATGATCTGGTCTGCCTATGGGCGCGCTTCCATGGCAACACTTAAACAATTGACCTCAGAAGGAAAGGAGTGATGATCACCACTAAATCAACTTTAACTTACAGTAGTTTATAGATTTCCAAGCTTAATTTGACTTAAAATACACCCCAAAAACATAGGATTAAACAGAAACAGAAGACATGACTGCTAGTGAGGGGATAAATCCAAGGGCACCCACAAGGGGTGGCCAGGGGAGGCCATGGCCATCGCTAGGAAATTGCTGCCCCCCCCCCCCCCCCCCCCCAGGAAAGCCAGTGTTAACAAATCATATTAATGTTCAGTCAAACCATATATTGATTTTGTTTATTCAAGACATACTTGTAAGACAAAATAAAAATATTACAATTAATGAGTAAAATTATAAATTTATAAAATTTGGGATTACATTTTAAATAACTGAAATATATTTTTCTAAAATGTTTGTGTTTGTAAAATTTAAGTTAAACGTTTGGATACATACAGTTATTTTAATAAAGACAAATAAAGGCGCAACGCAGCACATCGCCACAGACTAAATTCAACCAGAGTTACCACATGGACTAATTTGGTGTGCCACCTCAAAGATTTATTTGGCCCCATCTGGCCACCCCTATCAAAATTTTCTGGAGGCGCCCCTGGATAAATCCCTCACACATAGTTATATATATATATATATATATATATATATATATATATATATATATATATATATATATATATATATACATATAAACTAATGGATACAAAATATCGTAAAAATAATAAAGTGGTTCTCTTGAATTTCTCTAAAAATCTCCACCAATGACAACAATTGGCCCATCCGGTTGTCGGTTTCACCAAACCGCCTTGCTTCCCTGGCCTCCACTCATCACACACTCACGTATTTATCAACAGAACCCCGCTGGTGTGAGAGGTTTCCTGCTCAATAACATCAGAGAAGGAGAAACAGCCGGCTGCTACCGCTTCAGCTTCAGGACAAACTGCCAGAGTCACAAACAGAAAACCACCATTTGAATTCACGGACAACAAAAGACATTTGGACCTAGAAAACAGTGCCTGGTGTCAGGCGCTCTCTTTTCCTGTGGCGATCCAGGCTTTCGGTACCGGTGGACATGAATCCAGGGAAGATACCCGAGGGGTGTTCCGTGACCGTGTTTGCGTTTGAAACCTAGCTCGTTCTGTAGATTCGCTATAGCAGCTTTAACACACAATCAGCTATTTTAGAAAACCGACCTGAAGCTTTTGCTAACAATACGTCACCCTGACAACAGCTTAATTAATAATCTGTAGCTGTCTCAGCTTGGCCCTTCACATTGTGTTTGGTTATGCAGGGGTTGCCTCCCCTACTGCCCTGCTCTCTCTGCCCCTGAGCTCTGAAACTGCTGTAAACAAAACTGCATTTCTGACTCTCCCCAGACATCAGATCAATCTATATGCTCATTTTCATCTTAGCTGGGACTGATCTGTTTTCTGCCTAATGTCCTCACCCTTCCCCAGAGGTTGGGCTGGCAACTCCTCCTCCTAGTTTATTCCTCCTGCTCTCTTTTCACATCTGAGAAAATAAAAGATTTAATCCAGGAAAGGTGGCAGAGACACTTTTAGAATTCAGCTGTCCTGCGGATTTATGTGGTACAAGCACCCGGCGCACCCCTGGGCTCGGAGTGACACGTGGGCTCCGATTCTGATTGATTGACAGCGAGACGGTGATGGTGGTGCCCCCTCATACTCAGAACCAGGGGATACGGCTGGAAGACTCACAAAGGAAGACTGGTTTCTGTCAAATATCTTCTAAAAAATGGATTAATCCTCTAAATTACTCAAGTGGCCACCTGCTCCACCCCAGAGCCCCAGTCAGAAAATAGATGTTTATGTTCAATATCCCCCCCCCCCCCCCACTCCAACTTTATCCCACCCTCTCAACTCAGCCTCATTCAATTCTGAAATTGTTTTGTTATGTGGCTGGCATAATGAGATATGATCAATCTCTATTGAGTGTGTGTGTGTGTGTGTGTGTGTGTGTGTGTGTGTGTGTGTGTGTGAGACAGAGGACTATTTCTAGAAGCTGTCTCTATAATATCAGCTAAGCACTCCATCTTAGCTTGGAAACAAGAACAACAAACATAACCCGATGCGGTTGCCGCTGTGCTAACTGAAGCCTTCGCAGGCTGATGGATGAGTAAACTGCAGCGGTGATGGGGCATTTAAACAAGCAGAGGGTCTGAGTGTTGGCATTCAGAGCATCTGCCAAAATGCACACGCCTTTAGCTTCAAACGGCAACGGTGAACGTTTCCCTTTTCCTTTGGGCTTTTATGAGTGTTCCAGCACATCTTTGTTTATTCAAGCGATGTTACGTTCGAACTTTGTGACATTGGATTGGTTCTGCAAGAATGTGCTGTATGTAGTGCAATATATCCCCAAACCTCATAATCACCAAGGTACAGCTTGCTTTCTTTGCCGTATTAAAGCCTCAAAACTCCTGGCAGTCAATTAGGGGCCGTTGTGTGTGTCAACCAAGCGAGGAGAGTTTGCTTGCTGATATAATGGCTAATTAGCTCGACTCGGCTCCCCCAAGACGGAAAGAGAGAGAGAGAGAGACACACACAATGAGTTGTTGTGGTTTCACAGCAGAATTTCTTAAGACTTAACTGCATAACCCTCTCCTCCACATTTCTTCAGCTGAGAAAAGTAGGGATTGTTGAGACCCGGCTGATTTTCACAAACCTGAAATGATTGGAATTTGATGTTTTGCCGCGGTATATTTCATCAGTTGTGGTATTTGTAAGAGGCGGTAAGTACAGAAGAAGAGCAAAACTTGGCACCAACAGTCTCAGCATCAACACTGGTTTATTGAAGGGTCCTCACGGGTTCTTATATCCTGAGTATTACCTGATGTACACTGAAGAGAACAGAAAAGAATACAAAGAACCAATCTTCTAAATGGAACGCCATTAGAGTCCCTGCTTTTATATAAACTCACCTCCTGTTGCAGGGAATGCGTTTCCTTTTTATATCTCTGTAGTGTTGATGCATGTCTGAGGCCCTGTCCACACGTAGCCAGGGATCTGCCAAAACGTAGACATTTTTCTACGTTTTGGCCTGTCATCCACACGAAAACTGAGTTTTTTTCACACGAAAACGGATCTTTTTAAAAACTCCGGCCAAAGTGAAGATCTGCATTTTCTCCGTTTTGGGTGTCTGCGTGTGGACGGACAAAACCGGAGTTTTAAGGTCCGCAACGTCACTTTCCGCGACAAAAAAATGCTGACATCACGTGTGCGACCTGTGTTTACACTATCCGGCATCATGGAAGCCTTCAGAGCAGCACTCTGTCACTATATCCATCAATTGTCCAACCACTTTCTGCTTGTTTGTTTTTGCAAGCAGAATTACTGCTCCTTGCGGAAGACCACAGACGAAGGACGAGGTTAAGAACGGGGGAAGTACTGCCGCCTATAGGTCTGGCATGTCCTTAACAACGTATTTATCCGGGTACGTGTGGACAGAGTTTGTTTTAAAACGCGGTGGTGTGGATGCGAGTTTTTGGAGGGGCGGAAATTCGTTTTTAAAAAACCCCGGCTACGTGTGGACTAGGCCTGAGGTCTACTCTAGCACTGCACCTGCACGAGAGCACATTGCTTAGGTTGCATCAATAGATTTATTGGATTCATTGCAAAAGAACGTTTTCTGACAGTTATTTATCATGACCACAGATTTCATGCACGTTTTTTTTAATTCTGCAGGCTGTAGACACGTTGAGCTTCTTGCATGCTCTGCTCTCTCAAACTCAATCTACAGATTTCTGATGATGTCTAGGTCAATGGAGTGTGAGGGCCGCGGTAAAATCTTCGTCTTGTGCCAGAACATTGAAGATTCTGATGAAATGATCGATATTCCTTTTTCTTCCATAGAAGTTGG
Organism: Nothobranchius furzeri; assembly: GCF_043380555.1. Taxonomy (NCBI): domain Eukaryota; kingdom Metazoa; phylum Chordata; class Actinopteri; order Cyprinodontiformes; family Nothobranchiidae; genus Nothobranchius; species Nothobranchius furzeri. The sequence goes on from NC_091746.1 coordinate 28,123,374, forward strand.
AGGAGTGGTCGATCTATCCCCATGCTAAACATCTTCAGAGTCCTCTAATAACAGTCTATATTTGTTTCTTTTAAAATATTTCAGCCCAAAAGGTAAAAACCACGAATGCAACGAAACTACAGTCTAGATCATGTTTATGAACTGGCGAGACTCGGTCACTAGAAAATGTTTTATTCTCTCAACTCCACTTGATTTGTGCAGTGCAGCAAAATACACACCATCTATATGAAACCATTTACGTAATCATCCATTCATCAATTGTCTGCTGCTGATCTAGGGTGGGGTTGTGGGGGCAGCAGCCTAAGAGGACCAGAATTCCCTCTCCTCAGCCACTTGGGGCAGCTCCCTCAGGGGAATCCCAAGGTGTTCCCTTGCCAGCTGAGAAACATCCCTCCAGCGTGTCCTGGGTCTTCCTTTAGGTCTCCTCCAGGCTGGACATGCCTGGAAAACCTCACCAGGGAGGCATCCTAATCAGATGCGGATCTACTTTCGGTTCAGCTCTTTCTTCACCACGACAGACCAATACAACACCCGCCATTAGGTGACGGTGGCAGAAGAGTTAAGTGCCCACCCTATAATGGGCTCGACACACGGGAGGCGACATCGCCTCTCCTCCATTCATTTTCAATGAGACGTGCGCGACAAAGCGATCATCGCGGGTCTCTCTCCTAATAAGCGAAACGCGAAAAACATGCGTGTGAATTTTTGCGCTCGTGCACGTGTCATACACAGGCGACCCAGCGACGCGATCCCAGAAAGTTGAAATATTTTCAAATTTTCATCGCTGTCGCTCAGACGAGGACCAATCAACGGAGGTTTCATTCACTGACCAATGACAGGATGCTCCGTACATCTCCGAGCAAACATGGAGGAGAAGTTGATGCTGGCTGTGACGGATTTCCCAGAACTTTTTTTTTATATAGTAACATCAGAAGTAAGATTTCACATAACTCTAGCAGCATTTTGTGAAACATCACATCTGCCGTTTTTTTTAACTCTGAACCGCTTAAATAACCTTAATTCCCTCCCACCTGACACAGCCAATCAAAACAACAGAAGATTCGATTTCACCATGGAACAGAACGCGTCGACGGCTTTGCCGCGGGTCGCCTCCCGTGTGTCAAGTAGTAAAAGCTACAGCGACGAATTTTGCTGATCGCGGTCGTTTGTCGCCTCCCGTGTGTCGAGCCCATAACCAGATTTTTTAGGCCTCGCTCAGTCTGTCACAGTTGTTGTGTCCTTGGGCAAGAAACTTAACCCATTGTTAATTGTTAATTGTTAATTTATTTTCTCACTCAGCAGTTTCATTCATCATTCATGCAAAATAGAATCATCAACAGTCTCCTAAGTGAAAAAAAGGGGGAAGAAGAAGAAGAAGTCTTGTATGACCTACCCTTTCTACTTCATACCATATCATTTAAAGAATGGCCTTATACACAAACCAAGTATAGAACTTCCTTATCTTTGTAAACAATATCACAATAAAACTCATCAACATACTCATTCAATATTTACTTATCAATCATAGGATTATATGATTTTTTTTCTTTATTTAGTCTCTTTTTTCAGGTCATGATCCAGATTATTCCATAATTTTACTCCATATACTGAAATACACATTTGCTTTAATGTTGTTTGTGCAAAAACTCTTTTAAACTCGGGCTTCTTTATACTTTTTCCATCATTTGAAATCAAAACAAAAAACTTCTGTAACTTCACTGGCAGTAACCTCTTTTTTGCCCTGAACATAATTAGTAAAGTTTTCATATTAACCAAATCCCTGAATTTCATAATTTTTGATTCAATAAAAAGTCTTTTGGTATGTTCTCTAGCATCTACTTTATAAATTATTCTCATAGCTTTCTTCTGTAATACAAACAAAGGATTAGTGTTTGTTTTATATGTGTTGCCCCAAACCTCTATACAATAAGTCAAGTATGGAACAATAAATGAATAATATCATATATGAAGTGTTGATGACTCCAAAAGACGTTTTACTTTATTTAAAAGTCCAATACTTTTACACAGTTTTTATATTTTAAATGGGTTTCCAATTAAGTTTATGATCCAAGATGATTCAACTGTAGTACCATCTATGGACAGTGTAACAGAATCATCTGTCTTCCTGTTACCAAAAATCATGAATTTTGTTTTATTCCAATTTATAAATAGTTTATTGTCTATAAACCACTTCTTAAGTTTATTCATCTCACAATCCATATTTTCCAAAATAACTTGTTGTTCATTCCCAGAACAAAATATATTTGTATCATCAGCAAACAAAATGAACAGTAATATTTTGGACACATCACAAATATCATTAATATGCAAATTAAAGAGCTTAGGTCCCAACACAGAACCCTGTGGGACTCCATATGTAATAATTTGAGAATCTGAAATTTCATCTTCTAACTGTACAAATTGATTTATTTTAGTCAGATAACTACTTAACCAATGAATCATTGTAGCTCATCTCCACCAGGGTGTGAATGTGTGTGTGAATTGGTGAATGTGTGTGTGAATTGGTGAATGACTGGTTAGTGACAAAGCGCCTTTGGGGGTTGTAGAACCCTAGAAGGCGCTAAACAAATAGCACTTTTCAATCTCACACTCCATCTTTCCCTCACTCGTGAGCAAATCCCTGAGTTTAAACTCCTCCGCTCGAGGCAGGACCTCGTCCCTGACTCAGATGTGGAGCGGCTGATTCTCATCTACAGCCATGCAATTATTCTCTTCAAAATAAAACCATTTTCTTTTTAAAGAAGCTACAAATTTATAAAAAGACAGAAATAACATTCTTGAGGCAAAACAACCAAAGCAGAAAGGATAAATCATTTTAACCAGAAAGCTGTTGAGAATTAGACTCGTGTAGAAGTAGCTGTGGGCAGACTGAGCTCGTCATTAGTGAAGCGCAAAACCACAGAGCAGAAAGATTCAGCTCCAGCGCTCCAAGCTCTACCTGCAGGGAGAGAAAAGCAAATGAAACGAAGACATTTGTTTGTATTTTTACTATCTGCCGTCTATTAATTACTTTACAAGCTGATGAAACACCTAACTGGAAATGTTTTTGTGCTCTTACGGCCTTTTTCTGCTATCCTCCTCCTCACCTTGTTGTTTAAAGCTACATTAAAGACAGCCAGTTTCACTTAGTTTGGAAACAAAGAATAAACTTTTGATCAAAAAACAGAAAACAACTGTTAGATTCTGCTTAGGCGGCATATCAGGGCCACTAAGACGAAGGAAAAGAGAACCCAGCTTTCTACTTTTCCCTACTTTTAAGCTAGAAAATGAACTGTTGAGAAAAATTGGAAACTGTCAGGAAAATGATGAAATTCTTTATTTGGAATAAAGTAGAAATCCAAGAATAACGGTTATGTTTTGAGATCAAATCTAAACCAACACTGGTGCAAACTGCGGTGGCGTTGTACTTCAGGTTTGGTTTTCAGAACAACGATTTGAGGATCACAAACGGTGGATTTAACTGGTGCACTAACAGGAAATCGTTTTTCATACTTCCCAACAGCTTTTACGTATCAGCATGAGTTTCGTTGAGAACATCACCATCCAAACACTTTCACAGGCTTCAGATGTTAGGAATGTATTTTGGGTTTAGTGTTCATGCTAAGGACTTTTATTTTGAAGGTAGGGTTGCAGAACGATCTCAGTAAACAAAAAAGTCTCATGTGTTTTTTTTTTTTTTTGTCATTCGCCCCGCGTGTTCTGGGTCATGCATGAGACGTGTTTAGAACCACAAAGTTTTTACTTATTTTTTTATTTTTCAGCTCAATTCCCGAAGCAATTTCTAACTTTTTTCTCTACATTTGGACAAATTCTTGGCATTTTGACCCCACTCTGGAAGTGATACCTAATTTATTTCCTCTTAACATTTTATAAAATCTGAACATTGCAAATGAAATAAATAAATAAATAAATAAATATAAGCAAGTCCTATACTCATCTAAGCAGCATGAAAAAATTGACTGCATGGAACATAAGCCTAAAGCCTGGGGCGCACCGGTGTCACGGTTTGCCTCCACCTACTGGTGAGGTGTGTCAGCTCTGTGTTTGCAGGTGGGCGTGGCATCCTTCACAGCTGTTGGGAGTTCCACTAATTGGAGGTTCAGAGGATTTAAGGAGTGGTGTGACTCAACCCCAGTGCCGTTACTCCGTCTCACACTCCAGCACAGCAGGTGGCGGTAATGCACCTAGCAGTTAGATGCCACCCGCCATTGAACTCGAAGAAGAAGAAGAAGAAGAAGAAGAAGAAGAAGAAGAAGAAGAAGAAGAAGAAGAAGAAGAAGAAGAAGAAGAAGAAGAAGAAGAAGAAGAAGAAGCAGCAGCCCAGTGCTGGTTGATACTCTCACATGGGTAGCATCTAGCCTAGAATCTGCCTTTGATTCCTGTGATCCTGGTCTAATGATTTTTGTGTATCCCGTCCTAGTATCCTGTTCTGCACCACCTACCTTGCCTGGAGTTGTCTCACATCCCACCATTCAAGGATCCTCTGGCCTCCTTTCTCCACACCTGCCTGCCTGTCCACGCTCAGAACCACCTCACCCACTCCAGCCTCTCCCAGTTCGCCTCCGCTCAAATCCTGGCTTCGGACCGTAAGAACTTTCAGATACGGATTCATATTCTCCTGGTTCTCTGGTTCTGGCCTCGCTCACCTTTCTTTTGTCTTCATAGATTCCGGTTCCATCCTGCTCCTGTTTTCAGGAGCGGCGCCCTTAGTTCTAGTTTTTCTTTTCTCCTTAAAAATAAAACACTTGTATCTTTACTTGCCTCTTTTCGTGTGATTCTTCATGTCCTGGGTGAAGTACATTACCCACAACATGACAACCGGAGTTGGACGCGTTGCGTCGCGCCCAAGACTTTGAGAAGTCAAGATGTCACACAGTTATGCCGCTGACCGCTTCACGGAAAGTTGCGCGATAGTCACAACATCACGTGGGACTTGAGAACAAGAAGCGGGAAGTGACTCTATTGTTTAAATGTGATCAGACTTGTGTTTTCTGAGACTCGAATTCATTAAAATGGGTAAGTGTGCTCTCTATTTGAACATTTTAAGATCGATAGAACTTTAAAACTGCATGTGGGTGTGTGCCGTAAACTCGCTCTGCATCGTAATGCCTGTTGTAAAGTACTCCACAATGTTGAGTGGCACTTAACCCCCCCCCCCCCCACTGCACACTGAAAGCAAAAGTGGCGTGAAACGGCAGCGGAACAGCACTGCTTCAAATAGAATCTACGGAATGTACCAAACCAGCTGCAGTGCAGCCATTTTCAGACGCGACCGCGACGCGACGCTAAAGTTAGGACCGGGTTCTCTTTTTTCTGCGAGCCGCTTCTGGGATACGTCAGTTAACATAGGGCTAGACAGGAATCCACACACGGTTTCTGAGTAACCTACCCCGTAACTTTCAAAATAAAAGCATAGCAGCAATGCAATTTCATATATATATATATGAAGCTTACGTGTGACACAATGGCTTATTTACTCATAGCATCGTTCCAGAAGTACAGCGGTGTGTTTTCATGGCTTTCATCATGGCGGTGGAGAGGAACAACTGCATGTGTGACATCAAAGGGCGATATCAAACATGATTTCCTTCTTTTTGGTTTAATGGCGGTGTGACGACCCTCGTCCCCTCGGTCCTCCTCGTCATCGTTATCTGCGCCTGCTGTCCCCACCGCCGAGTTTTCAGCACCTGGGACAGTTCCCAGAGCAGCTCACTCTCCCTCCGTGGCAGTCCAGGACCTTGGAGAGAGGCGAGCCAGAAATGGCAGCAGCTGATCCGAATCAGCCATCAAGCAGCCCACAGGACTTTAAAAGAGGAGCACAGCAGACAGTCGAGGAGATCCAGAGCTAGTCTGTGATTCTCCTGAGCTCAGTTACCATTTGCTTGCTAAGGTTAATCTGTGGCGTACGCTTGCTTAGGGGTTTCTGGCTTAGTTCCTCATTTGCAGGTTAGCTGACAGAGTGTCAGTTTCTCTTTTCGGTGTTTTTGTCCCCATTGGACTTTGAGCCTGGGATTTTTCTGTTAGGTGGTTTTTATTTAGTTTGGCTAACTGCCGTTTTTCATAAGCAGTTAACCGCTTATGTTTTCAGTTTCCACCTTTTCATCACCGTTCCCCGTTGTAAGCCTTATTTTGCCGTTAGAAACGGACACCCTTTGTTAATAAACCTTTTTGTTTTTACTCTCACCACCTCGTTATTTACCCTCTCACACACACCTCCACCTATTTTTCTGTGTTAGTCCCCTCATCCTCCTGGACGTTCAGGAGGGGACGTAACAGGCGGATTGCATTGACAAATCACAACCTTTGAAATCTCGAGGGATCGTGTGATCTCGCGAAGAGCACAGCAGAGAAGCCGCTTCGCTGCTGAGACTGGTGTGCACTTGAGTTCTGTGATTGTCCGTTCCACCACCGTTGCGCGCCGCTTTTGCTTCCAGTGTGCAGTAGGCGTGAGGTAGAGCTGGTGTCTATCTTCAGCGCCTCGGCGCGGCGCTTCTGGGACGCGGCGCTCCCCGTGTGCCCACTTTCATTAACTATAATGGCTTCTACTTAAAATGACAGCGGGCGCGGCATGGGCACGTCAGAGCCGTGTCCAGGACTTTTAAAATGGGGTGGCCCATGTGGGGCACTTGTTTATGCTTGGGTGGCACCAATGGTTATGCTTATTTATTTATTTAGACAAATTGTTTATTTACTTTCTAGTGAATTTTGGAGTTTCACATTTCACAATCACCATTTTTTTCTATTTATCTTCTAGTTTTGTGGTGGTTAGCAAGTCACTTCTTGTTGCATTACTGCCACCAACTGGAGATGAGTGGGACTCTAAATACTATTTATGTGAATATGAAAAAATAATAAATAATATTACTACTACAGAAATGTTCTGTAGGCCTGGGCTAGAAGACGATGTTAAAGGTGCATGCTACCACACACTATTTTTGGAGTTTACAACCCAAGCCTTTTGTCGACAATGTAAAGTCAATTTAAACAGGAACTTAGTGGGGTGGCACCTGGGGTGGCCAATCAGATTCTAAGGGTGGCATGTGCCAACCCAGGCCACTCCCTGGCCACGCCTCTGGGGCACGTCTGCCTCCGGTGTGCCCCAGGCTTTAGTCTTCTATGATAATAAACGTCTGAGAAACAGATCTTGTGAATTACTCATTACTTAACAGTAAAACCAGAACAAAATCTCAACTATTGAAGGACAAAGTTAAATGTTAAATCCAAAAGGATGACACTGTCTTCAGAGCCATCAGATCGGTGCGTCAGCGTGGCACAAAGACAGGAGCAATGAGGAAAGCACCTTGCTTTGAGAAGGAGAAGAGAAACGATGAAATGAGGCCGACACTCTGTAGTTTTGGTTGACTGAGTGAGACGACGGGAGGGTGGGAGCGGGAGTATAGAGACACGGGTGGACAGAGGGCAGCTGTGTGTAGAAAGGGTGAGAAACTCCACACACACATGCACACATTTAATGGTATCAGGGTGGAAACTGGCAGCGAGTGCCAGTAAGTACTTCTGTTTTCTATTTGGTTTTCTTATTCAATATGCAATTACTGCTGCACACATAGATCATCCAGCACCAACAGCATCACCATTAATAAACCCACAAATCACTTTTCGCTTCTGTCAACGACTCTTCAACTTGGTGTGAATGGACACACCTGAGTGTGTGTGTGTGCGAGTGGGTGTGTGTGTGTGTGTGATTACCTCAACAGCAACAATCAACAAGAGGGTGATCCATCAGCTGTCAGTCCTGCTGTGAAGTTTTAATTAATTACATGTAGGGAGACAAGGTCAGCGCTGCACGCCGTAGAGGGCTGCTAGTCTCGCCTCTCCGCGGGGATCAATAAGGCTTTACACACGCCTGTAGACATCTATACAGAGAGTTATTAAAGAATCGGGACTGTGCCTGTTGTGTCTCCAGCAGCCTTGGCAGAGGGAATGAGCGTAAAGGATGTCGGCTTGGTTTAAGTTCACAGCAGGGTGGCTGGCGAATGGGACTTAATGGAGCTAATGGATCTATGGGAGTGTTGAAGAGGACACAGACAAGAGAGGGGGAGAAACAATAGAGGGGCTGATGGAGAGTGTGCCAGGGGGTTTCCCTTCAGCGTGAGTAAACTTCCACCTAAAATCTACAAAACGCTTTATAAAGAGCAAAACATGAATAGTTGCTGGGACACCGGTCCACAGGATGCATAAGTGACACCTCAGGTGTCCCGATCAGCCATCCTAGGAGGATGATTAAGAGAAAATGAAGTAGCACTCGAGGAGAGCCATCGGGAACTTCACTTTATTATAAAGTGCAAAGGTATGAAAACACTTGAGATGCTGTACAACGGCGAGCGTGGCAAACACTGAGGGGAAGGAGGGAGTGGAAAAGACGAGCAGGTTTTGAAGGGGCGATGCATTATTCATCGCAGTAAAGCACACAGCTCATTGATTTAATGGAAATACGATTCTTATCTTTAGATCTCACCAGACAAAGGCTTTATTTCTCAACGTATGTCACTGTCTGATTGGATAATGCTCTGAATGACAGGCGAAGACAGTAAATTTGGTTCCATGGATACAGACCCGGATTTAAACAGAAAAGCTATCTTTGTGTAATTGTTGGTCTATTTCATGAATAGATGTGGATTTAGATAAAGGAAAGCTATAGTTTCATTTTGAACAAGGAGAAAGCTGTTCTGACACCTGAAAGTACGACACCAGTGGAATAATAAATGCTGCAAACCAATTTAAAGGTGCAATAAGTAAGAGTTCTAGGTCAAGAAGGCTAAAGGCTAACGTGACGTGAGCTCCGATTTTGATTGACTGACAGTGAGCTAACATTGAGCTAACAATGCTAACAGTGAATTAGAAAGAAGTAGATTATATTTTTCAATTACCAGCAACTTGATATTACAGTGAAATATATCAACTTACCGGGTGTGACTCACCTTCCAGAACCTTCTGGTGCTGATCCATAACTCACCAGTTAGCGAGGGCTAAAATTGTTTACATTTACAAGCAATTGTCTCAATTGTGGGTTTGCACTGACAACATTAATTCATGTATCTATCTTACTTCCTTGCCTATTGCTGCTCAGAGCCCCTTGTGACACCAGACACTTCAAAGATCAAGTTCATTGAGGAACTGATTTTTACCTTTTATTTTTGAAAGAAGGTCAGTCGGTGTGAGTTTCACATGCAGGCTGAACATGAAAAGTGTCTTGTACCCTTGTTTCCTGCATTGGTCACTGATAGAAACTAGACAGGGTGATGCTCGGGCTAGAACAACCAGTCAGATCTACGACGCACTAAAAATTAGCATTCATGGCCCATTTTTGCTAACAAAGGGAAAGGCTGTTGTTGATTTAGTGTCCTGGAGAAAACCGAGCATGTCTCGACTAGAAGAACCTAGCCGTTAGCATTAGCAACTTCACCACATAGTAGAACAGGGAGCCTAAGTCAAGCCCATCTTCTTCCGGACCATTCTTAGGCTAATTATGAACTTTTACAAGCTGCTAAATCTCAAAGTACGGGACTGGCATGGTTGAAACACCCATCATTACTTTTCATTTAGGTAGAAGTACAACATGTGTGTGATCCAGGGCGTAAGCAACGCGGATTAGAAAATAGCTCTTTTAGCCCCGTTGACTTGCATTAATTTTTTTTGTTCTTCTGGGGACCCATGACCCGACCGGAAAGGAGGAGATTTAGGCTCCCTACCCCTCCAGGCTTGTGGAGATAAAACATCAACATTGTACAGCTAACAGAGTCAGTGGAAGAGTCGTGTTGCTGTTAGCCAGTCAGGCATGAGATGTCAGAATATCAGGAAATAAGACTCCAAAACCCACCTTCTTCTGCCCACCTCTCCTCTAGCTCCCTCCCAACAAACACTGGTTCGACGCCGACATGGTGTCCACGTCCAAAAATGGTGGTGGTAGGACGGCCCGAATTTGTAAAAAAAACTATAACAGAAAATGTCTTATAAATCAGTTCAGATATATTGGTACATGCCTACAGTTATAATTGTTATTTTGACAATTATTTACGTGTAATTCAACAAAGAATCCCAGCAAATTTTGGTCCGACGGCAACGTGGTGCCCACGGCCAAAAATAATTGCGGTAGGATGGTCCAAATAAAAAAAAATTAACATAACATTTCCTAAAAATCCACTCAGATTTGTAGTTACATCTATAGTTGTTACGTGTAATTCACGTCCAGAAAAGACGTCGGTTCATCTTTCATTTTGGAACTATTTTTCAACCAGGGACGTGTCGGCAAATGAGCAAACTAGGCCAATCAGTCTAAATTGTTTACTATTAAAGCTGCAGTCTGCAAACAAGCTAGCTTTTAAAACACAAACATGGTCACAGCCCTCCCATGGACGATCATCTCTAGGGAATGTCCACCGGATACTGGATCCTGCATTTCCAGAGGAAACAAGAGAGCGCTGAACACCAGCACTCGCTTTATTTCTAGGTCCAAACGTCTGTCTTTGACTTCAAATGGTGTTTTTCTTTTGGGACTCTGGTCGTTTGTCCTAAAGTTGAAGTGGTATCAGCCGGCTGTTTCTCCTCTGGCCTTATTGAGCGGAGAACCTCTCACACCAGTGGTGTTCTGTATCAAAATGCGTGAGTGTGTAACGAGTGGAGAAAGGAAGTACAGAGATTCTGTGAGACAGGATCGTCCACTTGTTGGTTTTTAGTCTGAAACATATTAGACAAATGAGAGAAAACACTTTCGGTTTTTGTTTTTTTGTTTTTTTTTTTAACTCCATAATGTATTTATAGCTGTACTGTGTGAGAATGTTGTTAAGAGTCATAGAGTAAAATGTTTTCAGGTAGCTTGTTTTGCAGATTTGCCATCGTAGCTAACTTAACTCTCACCCCGGCTTTCCACCGGAGCCGTCAGCAGCACGTTACTGCAGCAGCACGTCATAGCTGCTGATAGGAACCGCTGTGGTCAACAGAACCTTTTCCACTGGAGCCGTCAGCAGTGCGAGTCGGCCGCGTCTCAGGAGCAGCATGTCACGGCCTTTACGCGCCGGTTCTATTTTCTACGCGCGACACCTCTGAAACGGGCCAAGTTCGACATTTTTGGGGAAGGAAAGACAGGAAATCGGACGCGGAAACGGAGAGAAGCTCCCGAGATTTTCAGAATAAAGAACGTACTTCCTTCCGGTTGCTTTACTTTAAAAACAGTTACTAACTGTGCGTCCCCGTGAGAAGTTATCACCTAGCTAGCGGTCTCCTTTGTTTTTCAGGTCCGTATTGGCGATTATAAAACGGACAGAACATAAAACACAAACCATGTTGTAGTTTTCTCCTGCTTGTTGTTGTGTTTACTGACGAAGTCACTCGTGTGACTTCGTGCTCGGTCGGTGACAGCTGCTCCCCTGCTGCTTCGCGTCTCGTGGGAAGGGCCAAGCAGCAGCTTACGCGAGCAAGACGTGCTGCTGCAGTAATGTGCTGCTGACGGCTCCGGTGGAAACCCGGGGTTAGATGTGACGGGTTCTGCAGTCACACTGATAAACTGACCAAATACGCATTAGTTCACCCAGAATGGAGCAAATAGCACCTCACTGAAAATAAAAAGTAACAATAGCCAATCACAGTGGTTGGAGGACTAATGGTCCCATACAGCTACCCGACCCTACCTTGGTACATCACAATACCGCTCACCTGGCACTGCTTGTGACCATATTGGACCTTTCCATTTTGCTTCAATGGAAAATGAAATTGTCTGTTCACCAGCACAAAGCTACTGACTAACCCTAACCCTAACCCTAACCCTAACCCTCAAACTACACAGTCCAAGGCACCTCACAGTAAAAATGGCTCCAACCACAAAAATCAGTGTTAATGATATCAAAATCAACCCTTTTAGTTTGATTCAATTGAATAAAACTTTATTCATCCCTGAGGGGCAATTTAAATTCTGGGAACTTTTAGTTAAAAAGTTCAAAAGTTATCCAAATTCAAACTTCTAACCAGTTCTTCTGTGTCTTTCTCAAAATTATCTATTGTGTGCACTGACCCATCAGACTGCCACCGTTTAAGCCAACGAAAAATCTTTTGGTTTTGCAAAAGGGCAATTGTGAGTCAAGTAATCTTAGCTGTTTTAAAAGGTTTTCACGCTGACATTTACCCGTGATAGGTAGCATGAAATTGCTTGATGCATTTGCAGGCAGTTCCTGTGACAATGACACGAACTCTTTTTCCCGCCGTTTTCTGTTTGTTCCATGTTGTCGAAGTTTGTGAGTAAGAACAGAAGTTTTCCTGCTCTGATTATAGCAATTAGCTTAGGGAACTCCGGTCAGGGGAACTGGTCCAAATGTTGCTGGTTGATGTGCTAATTCAAAGGCATGCTGCAACTTTCTTCTACACCCCCACCGAGCCTCCCCTCAGAGTTTGTCAACCCTTGTTTGAGATGCAAAGAAATCCTGCATATCACCGCGTGACAGCAGTGAACACGTGTTTACCGAACAAAAACAACCCAACCCCGGACAATTCGGATAGGTCAAGGATCTGCTGGTGCTTGGGAATACAAATGGAGATCCGTTTTCATTTCGACACAACATTTTTGAACACAGCGGATTATATTTTGTAATGGTGAGCATGCAGACCGCGTGTTTCGTTCGTGTCAGTATTGACAGATCCGGTTAGATGTTTGGCTCCGGGGGGCTCAGCTAGTCTGAGATGCATTAAAGCAAAAAGAGCCAGGGGGCAATGCTCAAGCGTCTGTCTGTTTACCGCAGACAGAAACACATGCACAATTGCACACATCCAGAGTTAGGCCTAATCTCTTCCCTGCACAAACACACATGAAACTTGCATACACACTCATCACCAGTCATACACTCACACTAGTTCACTGAAGCGGATAAAACCTGCACCTCGGCCTCAGTGGGGAGAATTCTCTCAACCCCTTTTCGCCCTGCACGTTGAAATCCCTCAAACCCTCCTTTCTTCTCTTTACACACCCTCAGGCTTTCAAACAACAAGACTTAACCCTTCCACAACAAAACACAGTCAAATATCAATTGTATTCCTGTGGTTATTCAAAAGACCCCAAGGCAGTGGATGAAATGCTTTTCTTTTAAACTTAATTCTTCCTTTGACTCATTTTCTGAGTCGAGACGAGTCCTTTAAAGTTGTGTGAAAGGGGAAGTTGTCACGGAGAATAAATGACACTAGGACCAGGACTGATAGGCTCCAAATGAATTAAACAGGTAGTTTGAGATTTGTGATTTGTCTTTCGGATAAGTAGAGCTGAAATGAAAAGATTTGAGGAAGTAGAAGAAAAGATGTGGGTTTCAGATTTGATGAGAGCACAGCCTCAGAAATTCAGATGAAAAACTTCAGACAAGCTGCCTTTTCAATTTTAGTTTTCACCACCAACAAGACCTCCGGACCTAAGCAATCAAGCTGACGGACAGAATTCCAGCCAACATTTTCTTCACGGTTGCGTGACCCCCTATCTCTGCAGAATCTGATGGACTGCAATTACCGTGGAAACAACACATTTTACAGAATGAGGTGACCGTTACTCCGCTGTTTCTGAATGAGTTTGCATGTGGGTCAGAGAGACAAAAGAGGAGATGTTTTACAGTTGGCACCACAGTAGGTTTAGTTTGGTAACTGTTCTGGTTAAAGACATATCTCAGTTTCATTCAATTCAAATGTTTTTTTTTTCCTGACTGTGTCGGCTGTGAGGTCTTTAACCGGGTTTTTCCCGATTTCAGAAGATCGGCTCATACAATGATTAGAGAGGGCAGAAGACTGTTATTGTATCATAAAAAATACTTGCTTTTGATTCATGTTCATCAAACTAATCATTGCATAATACTTTGAAAATAATGTTTAAAATGACACATTTTCACAATATTGTCTTTGTGATCAGTTAGTAAATAAAGTTTGAGCTCCAAAAGCAAAAATTCTGCCACAGGACATAAAAAACCAAACATGTCATTTGCAAAGCGAATCACTTAATAGTTGTTATTTCATGGTATATGTCAACATGTACAATAAAAATGGAATAATAATCATATTATTATTATTATTATTATTATTATTACTACTACTATTGTTATTGCTATTATTATTATTATTATTATTGTCATTATTATTATTGCTATTATTATCATTATTATTATTGTCATTATTATTATTATTATTATTATTGTCATTATTATTATTATTATTATTATTATTATTATTATTGCTATTGTTATTGCTATTATTATTATTATTATTATTACTGTCATTATTATTATTATTATTATTACTATTGTTATTGCTATTATTATTATTATTATTACTGTCATTATTATTATTATTATTATTATTACTATTATCAGTATTATTATTATTATTATTATTATTATTATTATTATTATTATTATTATCATAATTATTATTACTATTATTATTATTACTATTACTATTATTATTATTATTACTATTATCAATATTATTATTATTGTTATTATTATTATTATTATTATTATTATTATTACTTGGAGATAGGGAAGAAGCTCGGTCATCCAGAAGGGGCTCAGAGTAGACCCGCTACTCCTCTGCATCGACAGGAGCCAGTTGGGGTGGCTTGGGCATCTGGTCAGGGTGCCTCCTGCACACCTACCTGGTGAGGTTTTCTGGGCACGTCCAACTGGGAGGAGACCTAAAGGAAGACCCAGGACATGTTGGAGGGACTATGGGTGTTTCTCAATGTCAAGGCGCCTTGCTTACGAGGTCACTGTCCTTCCTTGGTCAAAAAAAATAATTGAATGGAACAGACTTGCATCACGGGACCGCAGCTTCCACGGCGGTCACGTTTCGTGAGGTGAATATATTAGTTTCAATATAAATATATAACTAGCCTTTTACTTTTTATATTGTGTATATATTTGTTACATTAAATATATAAGTGAGTTACTACCCGCTAGCCACCGAAGCTGCAACTACTAAGCAACTAACCAACCATAGATAACTTCTTTGGATCTAAAAAAAAACATGTTTAATTAGTTGTCTTAAGGCTGGTTTATGCTTCTCCGTCTGCGTCAGTGCGGAGACACGCAACGCAATTATCCATCCTTGCGTAGAGCTCCGGCAGGCACGCAAGTACGTACGGAGTCGAGCCCACTTTTCTAAACATCCGTCGAACGAGACGGAGAACGCAAGCTTGTGATTGGTCAGGACGCCGCTGTTGTTTACAGCGCCGCCATTGCAAAGAGAGCCGAGGATAACTAGCGGCAGACACGGAGATGCTTGAAGAATACCTCGCGAAAAAACTCTAAAAATATGAACGTTTAATTCCCCGTGACTGGAGGAGTGAAAAGATGCGCAGCAAGCGTTTTATTTGTGGACGGAAATGACAGGAAACGTGGGTTTAGAGGTGGGGAGCGCATGAAGCGGTGGGAGAATGAGAGACAAATATGTCCGTGTTAAAAGTCTCTTATATACACAAAAAACACAACATAAACACACTATCTTGGACCGATACATGACAGGATACCACAGAACAGCGCTACGCCCGCTGTTGTCCTGCTGGGCAATTGCTGTGCAACACTCTCCAGGAGACGAAGTAAAAGAGCAAAACGCTTCCGTCAATCCATGCGTGTCTGTCCCTTGCGGAGCTGACGGAGAAGCATAAACCAGACTTTACTTTTAAACTTGAAATTTGCCCCAGAAGTAGCTGCCGGCTTCTGATGCACCATCCTTTAGAAAATACCGCGTTGTATTCTGGGTAATTTTTGACTAAGGCTAGGCTACAAGACACCTCCCGTGTATCCTTGCCCAGCTAGCTAAACGGCTAACAAACGGAGAACACACACCTCAGTAGAACATGAACATTGGAACACGTCTTGGCGGCTCCCGATGACGTTTCTCCGAGGTAACTGGGGCGAGGCCAAGATATTGAGGCACGGTTCCTTGGCATTGAGAAATACTCTGTCTCTTGTCTGGCCAGGGAACACATTGCGGTTCCCCTGGAAGGGCTGGACCAAGTGGCTGAGGAGAGGGACGTCCGGACCTCTCGACTTGCCCCCACGACCAACACGTCCTCACACCCGAAGCATCTAAATATGATGCTGGGTGACAGTCATGGCACAAAACAAGCAGAGTTAGAAAATAGCATTTTTAGCCCCGTTGACTTGCATTCATGTTTTCGTTCTTCCGGGGACCAGTGGTGCGGAAGTGACTTACGCTCCCTATTTGAATAGGAGAACCCCCAGACTCTCCTAGACTCTGGCTGGTCAGGCTAGATGGATGGAGAGAATAATAATGGATTTGATTTATTTAGAGCTTTTCTAGATTCTCAAAGCGTTGCCATAATTCACACATTCACACATTCACACACTGCCATGATGACAAGCTACTATGTAGCCACAGCCGCCCTGGGGCAATCTGACAGAGGCGACGCTGCCGTTTTGCATCATCTCTCCACCGCCAACACAGGCCGTCTTTTCCAAGGATGCAAGAGCAGGAATTGATCCCACAACCCTCCAGTCACGAGGCATCCTGCTCTACCTCCTAAGCTGCTGCTGCCCCAAACGAAAGGCTTTTTGGTCAGCCTACAGAAATGTTATTTATCTCATGAGTTTGTTTTTAACAGCAGTTTTCAGATTGTAAATTTGTTTAGCTAAAAAAAAACTAGGTCTCTTTAGCCTCTTTCATGAGTGGTCCGACACTGACGATCACACGCTTTTACCAAATTAATTTTTGATGGTGGTATAAAGGAGTAGGGGCGGTCTCTGAGCTGTCATGGACTTCCTTTTAGCTTGGACACAATTTGCTTTTTATTGCAATTGAAGCCACACTCAAAGTTTTTTTACAAGCTGCCCCTAAAGGTGTCTTTCCTCCAACGTCCTTGTGAACTGTCGGGTGATCTGAGCTCCAACTCAAATGGACAGAAGCCCGTTTTTGGTTTCGACATAAATGCAGATGACAGCCGGGGCTCAGTGGACACTCCACGTGTGATCATGACACCTCTCTCTGGTGCACCAAAGCGTAATCTTCATTCATAAGTCTGGTGTTGCGATATTATTGCTACCAAGCTTGGTAGCACGAAAGCAGCAAAATTCCCACATCGCCAGGCCGCCACGGTGCTTTCATAAGACAAACCATCGCAGCAGATTTGCGTTAATTTGCCGACATGGTCTGTCTTATGGAAGCAGCTGTAGAGAAATGTGATTTCATGAGTTTTACGGCAAGAAACACGAACATAGTAACTTCTTGATTGTCTCAGAATTATTAGAAAGTCATAATTACAGGACTTAATATTTGTTTGAATGGCTTTTTATGCTTTCTCATTAGGTAAAATCACTTTATTGTATTCTTCCTTCTGACTTCTAACAATGCTTTTGGGATCTCCTTTCTGCTTCCTATTATAGAATTCATTTTTCTGTAGTTGCTCCTGAGAAATGAATCAAGAGCAGTCCAGAATATGCCTGCTTGTTTTTTCTTGTGTTTCTTTGAGATGGAGCGGCATTTAAAAAACGTTAAATTTAGCGTGAGCTACAACTCACTGCCACGGTGCCGACACCCTCCTCCACCAGATTCTTGTTCTGTATGAAATGGTTTTGTTCGTATTTTGTTTCATATGAAGCAGATTGAGTTTGTGCTTATGACTCTGTTTGGGTCCTCATGTAAACACAACTTCTCTCAATGCTGTAAAAAGTCAATTAAGAGATTCCTGGGAAATCAAAAACCTTGAATCAGAAAATTCACCTCCTAATGATGTCCGATGGTTTAATTCTCTCCACCGGTCATTGATATGTGGTCAACATTTAGAGTTTTTTATTTTTTTTTTTTTTTTTTTGTGTAAAACATCTTCTGGATGTTCACGTTTTAGAACTTGTTTAAAGCTGTGGATCTCTGTTTATAATCATGCAGGATGTCGTCGTCTTCCTCCGCTTATCCGGGTCCGGGTCGCGGGGGCAGCACCCCAGCTAGGGAGCTCCAGACCGTCCTCTCCCCGGCCACCTCCACCAGCTCCTCCGGCAGGACCCCAAGGCGTTCCCGGACCAGATTGGAGATGTAACCTCTCCAACGTGTCCTGGGTCGACCCGGGGGCCTCCTGCCGGCAGGACATGCCCGAAACACCTCCCCGGGGAGGCGTCCAGGAGGCATCCTGACCAGATGCCCAAACCACCTCAACTGACTCCTTTCGATTCGGAGGAGCAGCGGTTCTACTCCGAGTCCCTCCCGAATGTCCGAGCTCCTCACCCTATCTCTAAGGCTGAGCCCGGCCACCCAACGGAGGAAACTCATTTCGGCCGCTTGTATCCGCGATCTTGTTCTTTCGGTCATTACCCAAAGCTCATGACCATAGGTGAGGATTGGGACGTAGATCGACCGGTAAATCGAGAGCCTGGCTTTCTGGCTCAGCTCCCTCTTCACCACGACAGATCGGCTCAGCATCCGCATCACTGCAGACGCCGAACCAATCCGCCTGTCGATCTCCCGATCCCTCCTACCCTCACTCGTGAACAAGACCCCGAGATACTTAAACTCCTCCACTTGAGGTAGGACCTCTCTCCCGACCCGGAGTTGGCAAGCCACCCTTTCCCGGTCGCAGGATGAATTTTTAAATCTTTTTAATTTATTATTTACTTAATTCTGTGAATCACCATGATTTTCGTCTTGAGGTGCTAAAAAATAGTTTCTTCTTCTTTTACATCAGAAGTAGCTTCAGATAGAAAACAGACGGTGAAACTCTAGGATTAGACAATCCTGACAGATCTACGTCACACTGTCACTTAACATTCATGGACTCACCCATCTGGACTCATGACGAGAAATTCTGTCATTGGTTTAGCGTCCAGGAAACAGCAGAGAACGTCTCTACTAGCAGAAGCTAACTGTTCGCATTAGCTACTCCGCCACACAGAAGAACTCCTCCAGATTTGCCATTTGTAGAGGTAAAACGTCAACGTTACAGAGCAAACAGAGTCAGTGGTAAAGTCACATTGCTGTTAGCCAATCAGAGGTGAGATGTCCAAATATCAGGAAATTGCAATCCGAGTCCTGCTGAGTTGTGCCACCCTCTGCTGAAGCAGACTCACCCGTGCTGATCCAAGTGCTTGTGGGCTTTTATTTTTGCCCCAAGTATGGTTTGTGAGGCATTCATTCCTACCAGAGAGCACTGCAAATGCATTGATTAAATGAGTTTCCCACACCTGTAATATATTTACTTATGAATGTGTTTGTACTTTTTTCTGTTTTGTGTTTTTTCCCCATCTCGGGTTTCACGTGTAGCGCTTTCGGCAGCTTTTGAAACAGCTAGTTGAGCATCTGCTCCGAGATGTTTTTTTCTAGTTTACAGCTGATCAAACCAAGCTTGTTATCTTTAATAAATTATGTTTGAAAAACTGTCATGTTGTAGGTAAGCAGTTTCACCGAGGACATGAAGATCCACACGCAGATAACAAAGGTAAGTAAAAATAATATAATTGTTTATTTAAATGATGAAACGGGAGAACTAAAGGCGCTGCTCCAAAACGGGAACAGGAAGGATGCGGTATGATCAGAGACCAGGGGTCGGTGATGGTGAACTGGGTCAGGTCTAGTAGTGAAGAGGCGGCTGAACAGATGGATGAGGTGGAGATGAGCAGGAGACGGTAGTAGGTGTCCAAGATGTAGGTTGGAAGACAGGCGGGCGGTGGAGAGCGGAGGCCAGAGGATCCTGAACGACGTGACCTCGAGTGCAGCTCCAGGTGTAGGTGCAAGGTGAGGTAACTGGAGACAAGAACAACAGGTTCTTACAGGAGAATTTTGCAGGAATACAGGAATCTAGACTAGGCTGGAAGCTACCCTTGGTGAGAGTATCGACCGGCGCTGGAGTTGTGTCACACCGCTCCTTAAATCCCCTGGCCCTCTGATTAGCGAGATCGGGATCAGCTGGAGCTCACTGACACGCCCACCTGTAACACAAAACTGAAGAATGCCAGGTCACCTTTAAGGATGATTAAGGCAGCCAGTGACACGCACCGTGAGAACAAACATCTCAGCTCTAAAGCCGATCTTCATCCGCATACGTCACCCATCACGTGATCAGGAAGCAGAACATCCATGTGTTAGGAGATCGTTTTGGGCCGCTGCTGTAAAAAAAGTGAGGAGCGAACCGGAAAAGCTTCTGCCGATCACAATTCAACAACGGATTATGAAAAAATGGATAAACCTCAAAACGCGCGGATTCTTCCTGATGTAAGAGGTGAGTCTCCGCTTTGTTTTGGTTGTTTTGACGTCGACATCATCCTAGCGCGCAACGTTCTGTGACTCTTAAACAGTAAAAATGGTGAGAAACGCTGGCAGCGAATGAGTTAAAAAACACTTCAGTAGGTGGGACTTTCAGCCACATGTGCACAGGTGTTTGTTCCAAAACATTCAACATGGCAGCACACATAAGCTGCATATATTAGTTTGGTTTGACTTCCATCATCCATGATCATGCTTGCACTGCAGACACGCAGCAGGAAGCTCCTGCTATGTTGTAAGTAACAGTCTGTTGTCAGACGGACATTATTTATAAAGCACAGTTAGAACATCTGTGAGAATTATATTAAACTGACATAAGACCTGATGCACTGAATGCACTGTTCAATTACAACAGATCAAGTTTACTGGTATTTTTAACACATTTGCAGTGGTAGTAGGAGTGAATACCTTGTAAGTCATACTCTGGGTGGAGCTCAGATGCGCCGGCTGGAAGACGGAGAAGTCAGCCAGAGGAGAAAGTGGCAGCAGAAAACAGATTTGGAGTCTTATTTCCTGATATTTGGACATCTCAAATCTGATTGGTTGACAGAAACACGTTGATGTTTCATCTTCATAAATAACACAAGCCTGAAGGAGTTCTGCCATAATGTATGTGCTGGAGATGCTAATGCTAACGGTTAGCTTCTACTGGTCGAGATGTGCTCCGCTTTCTCCTGGAGGCTAAACTAACAACAGTCTTCTATTTTCTATCAGAAGCTAATGCAGGAAATAGGGGTAGGAGACTACCGTCAGCCTGCATGTTAACCTCAGAAAAATGTAAAAATAATTCAAGGTTTTTCTGTTCATCTGCTCATTAAAATAACACTAAACTGTTTTTAAAGGTTCCATATCATGAAAAAATCTACTTTTTTTTAAGCTTTCTACATCTGTGGTTAGTTCTTTATGTTGGGCGCAACCTACCAGCCCAGTTCCTTCAACAGCTGTCCACGTGCGGCTACTGATCCTGTGTTGAAGGTGTTTTTCTTTTGTTCACTCATTGCTTTAAAAAAATGATTAACACTTCTATTTTTGAAAGCATTCTTTGTTTACAGCACTTTTCCCCCACCAGCCTAAAACTTTTGCACAGGACTGTCTAGATAACATTGAGGACGGAGGCTGGCCTGTGGGATTGTTGCGGTACAGTCTAATTCAGTGTTTGCCGCCTCTGGTCCTCTCGTCCTGCACGTTTTCCACCAGTGTGTCCCTGCTGCCTCACACCTGATCTAAATGAGCGGGGGATTAACAGGCACCTGCAGCACTTGATGTTCTCATGCAGATATGTAAATCTGGTGTGCTGAAGCAGAGACGTGGAGAACGCGCAGAAAAGGGGGTCCTGAGGTCTAATACATTTGTACATCTAGTGTCCACAGTAATGTGCTTGACCTGTCCAGGGTGTACCTGGCTCTTTGATGTTTGATTGGTGAGATGGGATCCAGGTGTCCCACAAGCCCAAAGTTGGTGCAGAGATCAGCTGTTTAGAGCAAAGATGTCATTACGTTGTTACAAGGGCACGAATGGAACATGAACTGCTTGAAAATAAATTTAGAGGATGAAACAGGGAAACTTTATTTTCCCCAGTCCTCAGCTGTCCAATCCCTGGGACTTCAGCGGCCTGTTTTCCTAAGGAAAATGTGGCTTCTGAACACCAGGTCATCCTCCAAAACACTTCTCAGTGTGAGCAGGTGCACTCACACCTGCCTGCTGCCCATCTAAACCAAGCTCTGTAACGGTGAAGCCGCGATCAGACGGCTGCATCAACTTTAGGAAATAATGCTGATGCTGCTGGACCTTTTCAGAGCAGTACACACGTGGTTTTAGAGTTAAATTCATTTTATGTCACTTTGCAATTTATCCACTGCATCTTCTGGGATATCACTATCGCTGTCTTGTAACCAAATGTGGGCTCCTCTTCCTTCTGTACACGGCCTCCTTACTTTGCAGAAAGGACTCCGAGAATCATCAAATATGACCTCTGAGCTGTCAGACTGTGTTTTGAACTGTTGTGTTTAATCGTTCTGTTGTTTTAAATTATGCAGTGCTTTTAAAAAAAAAAGCTGTCTGGTATCTTGTGCTTTTTTCTGCTTTCAATTGAGTCAAAAAAGTAAACGGATGAAAACACCTTTGTGTTTTTATTCTTCATCTTCCTGAACTAAGTACTTTATCTGCAACAATTAACTGAGGAAACGTTTTGTGGACTGCACCCTCATGAATACATCAGGTGTGTGTGTGTGTGTGTGTGTGTGTGTGTGTGTGTGTGTGTGTGTGTGTCTGCTCTGTCTTATCCATCCCCTGTGAGTCGTGGATGGCTGCTTATACTGAGCCAGGATCCTCTGAAGGTTTCTTCCTGTTAAAAGGGAGGTAGTTTTTCTCTCCACTGTCGCTGAATGCTTGCTTAGTATGAGGATTGCTGTGAAGTCATTGACACTACATTTATATATATATATATATATATATATATATATATATATATATATATATGTACATATATATATATGTGTGTGTGTGTGTATAAGCTTGTAAAATTTTGAAATTAGCATGACTACAAATCAGGTGTCTGTACATCGCGTATGAAAACCTCGCAGAATCTCCTCTGCCCTAGCTTAGCTGCTACTTAGCAATTGGTCAGATTTATGGAGATTTTTCTCCTGAATGAAGGATTTGAAGTTCGATGACCTTACAGCCACTTTTCCCCAGCTTTTCTCCGTGTCTGATTCAATGACGTCAGTTTGGTGATGTGCATTTGTAGTTCTGGATGTGTTTTCACACAAAACCTAATCTAGCTATCTCCATCCGTCTATCTATCTAATCACTGTTTATGTTGTGTTTGCATCCACTACTCAGAGGACAGAACTTCAGTCGGCAGTCATGGTGAAAAGACTCTGAAACACGAACGAACGTCCCCAAGTAAATAAAATCCACAAAGCCAAATGTAAAGCTTAGAGCTGAACATTGAGCCAGAGTTTTCCCGATCAAGCAGATGTGTGTGAATACATGTGATGACTGCTTAGATGTTTATGCTAATTTATTTGGCAGATGCTTTTATCCAAAGCGACGTATAATTGTTAGCCTATAATGTTGAGATCTGTGGAGGAAACCAGAGTATCCGGAGGAAATGCACGCATGCATGGGGGGAACATGCAACTCCATGTAGAAAGGCTGCAGCCACGTTTCATACCTGCAGCCTTCTTGCTGCGAGGCTACAGCGCTACCACGCAGTAGATGGAACAAGCTAGCAGCTAGTGGATAGCAGTAGCGGCTAGTGCTAACAACTTTTATAGTTATCAATATAAACCTTACTGAGTCATCTTTATCGGAACTCAAAACATTTTGTAAAGAACGGCTTTTATCATTTGAGAAACATTTCCAAATTGAGAGCATTTACTTCAAAATCGGACTTGGAGATCCATGCTTTTATTTCCTCTCGTTTAGATTACTGTAACTCTATCTTTACTTGTTTTAACAAATCAGATGTAAGCCATCTCCAGTTGGTCCAGAACGCTGCAGCAAGGCTTTTTACAGGAACCAATAGAAGGGCTCACATAACACCAGTTTTATCTTCTTTACATTGGCTACCGGTCAAGTTTAGAATTGTTTTTAAAATTTTAGTTTTGACTTTTAGAGCTCTTAATGGACAAGCTCCACAATATTTATCAAATCAAATCAAAGCTTTATTTATAAAGCGCCTTCCGCAATCCTGTCAGGAAGCCCAAGGCGCTGAACATGGTACAGTACTAAGTTAAAGAAAGTGAATAAATCAGAAAATAAAAGTAATTAAAATTGCAGATTACAATTTACAAAAAAGGTGAAACATTCTAGTAGAAGACAAATGTGTAAAACAAGGGAAAAAGTGAACCAATGAAAACTGTGAGATAAATCAACATAAAAGAGGGCCAAATTCAAACATGTTCTGGAAATGCCAAGCGGAGGAGGTGGGTTTTTAGGCGACTCTTGAAGACTGGCAGAGATGGGGACAGCCTAACTGAGGGTGACAACTGGTTCCAGAGTGACGGTGCTAGGACTGAGAAAGCCCGGTCCCCACGGGTACGACACCTAGAACCAGGGACAACGAGCAGGCCTTGGTCAGAGGAGCGCAGAGCGCGTGATTGGGAGTGTCTGTTCAGGAGTGTGGCCAGATAGGGGGGAGCACTACCCTGGAAGAAATTAAAAACAAAGATGAGGAGTCTGAAGCGTGAACGATAGCAAACCGGAAGCCAGTGCAGGGAGGCCAGAACCGGACTGATGTGGTCCCGTTTCCTGGTCCCAGTCAGGAACCTGGCTGCGCTGTTCTGCACAACCTGTAGGCGACGCAGTGTTGACTGACACAACCCTGCATAGAGAGAGTTGCAGTAGTCAAGCCGAGAAATTACAAAGGCATGCAGTACCCGCTCCAGGTAGGCTCTTGACAGCATGGGCTTGATTTTTGCAAGGCGTCTCAGGTGAAAGAAACTGGCCCGGATCACAGAGTTGATGTGAGCATTAAATTTAAGTCCATTATCAATTTTCACCCCCAAACTGGTAACAACTGGTTTTGAGTATGGAGAAAGAGGCCCAAGATCAGCATAACGATCCACATTCCTGCTGTTGGGGTGAAAAACAATGAGCTCTGTCTTTCCCTCATTCAGATGTAGATAGTTGGCCATTAGCCAAGACTTCACCTCATTAACACAGGACACAAAGGACTGGATAGAGTGACCTTTCTCCTGACACAATGGAGAGTAAATCTGGCAATCGTCAGCATAGAGATGGAATGATAGGCCATGTTTACGAAAGATTGACCCCAGAGGTAGCAGATAAATGGCAAACAAAAGAGGACCAAGGATCGATCCCTGCGGGACCCCCCAGCGGAGCCCCTCCCAAGAAGAAAAAACATCACCCAGTTTAAAACAGAATGTCTTGTTGTGGAGATACGATCTAAAGCAGTCCAGAGCTGACCCTTTGATCCCAACCCATCATTCCAAGCGATCGAGTAGAATCGCGTGGTCATCTGTGTCGAAGGCTGCTGTCAGGTCTAACAACAGAAGCAGCACAGATGTACCCTGATCTAGTGATAGATAGATGTCATTTAGGACCCTCAGTAGAGCCGACTCTGTGCTATGGCCAGACCTGAACCCTGATTGGAAAACCTCAAACAGACCTTTTAATCCCTCACTCTTCTGGCCACACTCAATGGTCCATGTGTGTGTGTGTGTGTGTGTGTGTGTGTGTGTGTGTGTGTGTGTGTGTGTGTGTGTGTGTGTGTGTGTGTGTGTGTGTGTGTGTGTGTGTGTGTGTGTGTGTGTGTGTGTGTGTGTGTGTGTGGGCTGGAGGATGAGTGTTGTGAAGGGTTTTTTATTGTCAGGCTGTTTTTAAAATTCTGGGGATGGGAGGGAATGCGGGGCCATTTTAAATTCTTAAGCACTTTGAGCTGCATATATTGCATGATTAAGTGCTATGTAAATAAAGTTTGATTGATTGATTAATTAATTAATTGATCAGTGTAAAATTATACTTACCAGCTCTGTTTAGACTCAGATCAGGCACAACTCAGATCAAAACCTTCCTCCAGTTCAACGTCTTCGTCATTTTTGTCTCTACAGTTTTGATAGTGAGCATTTTCAGCTAAGAATGAGTTCAATTCAGTGTAACAATTACCTAAAAAAGCTGCAAGTACATAAAACAAGCTGTCAGGCGTCAGCAAAAAAAACGTAAAGTACAATATGTTTGATGCTATTTGTTCACTTCGTACTGTTGTGTTCTTGATGTCATTTGATTTTTTATGTCCTGTGGGAATGTTAGTCAGATATTTCACATGAATTTCACAGTGTAATCATTACCCATTTATGCAACAACCAAAGCTGAAACCAAACATGACAAAAATAAATTAATGTAGAGAATCTGACAAATAATGTCAAGCAGCACTTATTTTCCTCTATTGACAGAGGAAGTCACTTCAAATCTTCATTGTAGTGGGTTCTCACCTGTTCAGCGGTTTCTGAGGTTAACCACTTGCTGCTGCTGCTGTTGCAGTTGCATGGGGCTCACTGCTAACCCTCCCACCTCTGGGGACTTCGACATTAATTACCATTTTCAACAAATGCAAGAATCGCTCTCTTCCCGTTTGAGAAGCAGGTTCATTAAACGGGATCACCCACCGCACTAATGCATCACGACTGCTGTGACATGTGGCCACCCCACCCATCCCGGCTGAGAGAGACACACACATAGCTGCACTCCTGTGTTGCTTTTTCAGATTGGTGCACATATGTGTTTGTGTGTGGATGTTTGCTTGTGAGTGAGGTAGAATCAAGCCAACCTCTAATTACCTAGCTACTCATTAGTGCCCAGGTGCCACTTGCTACTGGCAGAGGCTAACTCCATGCAGGCAGCCAGGGTGACATGTTAATGGTGTAATTGTGTTGACCCGTGTACCCTGTTGGTTGATAATTACTTTCTCCATGTATTTATAATATGAGGAATTAAAATGAGAATGAGTAGCTTGGAAATAAAAAAGATGGTGGAAGGAAAAGTCCTGAGACCCTGTGGAGACCCTCTGGGAGGTGCCCTAGCTGCAGCTTAATGACCAAATCAAAGTAGAGAGATAAAGCTTTGTGTGTGTGTGTGTGTGTGTGTGTGTGTGTGTGTGTGTGTGTGTGTGTGTGTGTGTGTGTGAGCAGTATCACTTTTAGTTGTTTGCTAAATAAGCATATACTGTATCTATAAATGGTGTGGTGTATTTTAGAGTTGTTTTGGCGATAAGATAAATATCACAATATGTTGCAGACGAAACGATAAACTGCAATTCTGGATCCCAGATGTTTGCAAATTTTGTTAGAAAACGCCACCAGACGTATTCAAGACACTTTCATAATTCCAGGGAGCCCAAGTCGCAGACATCTACTTCTGGACCTTGGGTGCACGGCAATAACTATACCATACCATACCATAGTTTATTTATATAGCACGTTTAAAACACAGCATGAGAGGTCACCAAAGTGCTGCACAGACTAAACCAAAACACAACCATTCTAAGCAACTAAAACAGATCAAAAGCAGATAAAACATGAGGAATACATACAATGACACAATAAAACACTAAAACGAGTCACTGTCTAAAAACCACATCGTGAAAGTGGGTCTTTAAACGAGATTTAAAAACCGCCAGTTCCTCAGCTTTGGGGCAGCATGCACAAATGCTCGTTCACCCCACGATTTGTATCGGGGCGTGCAAAGCTGCAGGAGGTCAGCCGACCTCAACGTGCGCGTGGGTACATATGGAGTGAGCAGGTCAGAGAGATAGGCAGGTGCCAGGTCGTTGAGTGCTTCAAATACAAAAGTCAATAACTTAAACTGTACTCTGAAAATGACAGGGAGCCAGTGAAGACTTTCCAGGACAGGGGTAATATGGCTACGTTGGTTTTTGTTCGTCAAGAACCTGGCAGCAGCGTTCTGGGCGACCTGCAGCCGATTCAGGGCAGAGACCGGAGCACCAACTAGGAGAGCGTTTGCATTGAAAAAAATGCAAAGTGCAAAGAAAAAAATTAATGTAAGCCACTGAGGCTATAAAAGCTTTTTTCTAATGGATTTCACATACGCCGTCTTTAAATTTTAAATCACATTTTTTTGGCAAGGAAGCATTTATTTGTAAGAACAGCTTCTTTCCATCTGCTGTTAGACTTGTGAACAGATTATAAACACACAACCATGCTGGTCTTCTGTACTCGACACAGCGTCACGTTATCAGCCATGTTACCATTACCTGCCATTTTTTATAGCTGAAAGTTTTATTCTATTTTATTCTATTTTTAATCTTATTATTCATGTTATATGTAGCACATTAGTACCAAAGCAAGTTCCTAGTTTGTGAATTGTTTGTTCACGGACAATGGCAATAAACCTTTTCTGATTCTGATTCTGATTTTCGAATGGTGGACAAACTTATTTTACGCTTTGTGTGAAAGGAAGTGTAAAACTACTAATGCGTCTCACCATATCGACGCCATCGAACCAAACACGAAGAGGAAAAGGGTCGTGGGTTTAGCTAGGTTCTGATGTTTCTTCCAGGCAGACAGAAGGAGCATTAAACACACAGAAAACCAAAGAAAACAATCGGGCCATGAGGTCAGTGGGATTCTGCGTTGACGCCGTAAATCCAACAACTGATTTATAGTCAATCCATCCATTTATTTTCATCCGCTTATCCGGAGTCGGGTTGCGGAGGCAACAGCCTAAGTCGAGAGGCCCAGACTTCCCTCTCCCCAGCCACTTGGGCCAGCTCTTCCGGGGGAATCCCAAGGCGTTCCCTGGCCAGGTGAGAAACATAGTCCCTCCACCGTGTCCTGGGTCTACCTTTAGGTCTCTTCCTGGTTGGACGTGCCAGGAAAACCTCACCAAGGAGCTGTCCAGGAGGCATCCTGGCCAGATGCCCGAGCCACCTCAACTGGCTCCTCTCGATGTGGAGATTTATTGTCAATATAGTTTACAAAGATTTACAAGCTAACAAATCTGAAAGTATGTGACCGACATAGTTGAAACTCACAATTCCTTTACATTTAAACTGAAGTACAAATACATGCGTGATTCACGGTGTAAGGCATCGCTTTTATAACCCGTTCAGGGACCCATGATTCAACCGGAAGGGGAGGAGACTTACACTACCTATAGTGAAATCTTATTCGGTCAGAATGACGGCAATTCAGACTGCTGCCACCTAGCAGTCAGAGTTTGAATTGCACCACACAAAAGAAATACAGTAAATGTTAAATAAATACTCAATAAAAAATCTATACAGTGCTTTTTAATGATAAATGACCCGCACTTGTATAGCGCCTCTCGGAGTAAGGACTCCAAAGCGCTTTACACTACCGTGTATCATTCATCCATTCACACACACATTCACACACCGGTGGTGATGAGCTACGATGTAGCCTCAGCTGCTCTGGGGCGCACCGACAGAGGCGAGGCTGCCGAGCACAGGCGCCACCGGTCCCTCCGACCACCACCAGCAGGCAAGGTGGGTTAAGTGTCTTGCCCAAGGACACAACAGAAGAATTCTCAGTCCGGAGCCGGGATTGAACCTGCAACCTTCCGATTACTGGACAACCCGCTCAACCTGTTGAGCTACTGCTGCCCCAATTCACCGATTCAATATCATAACATTAAAGGAGGAATTTCAGTGTATCTTACATCTCTAGTTCACATGATACGCACTAACGTAGCTGTAAAATGAGGGTTTAAGAGCCGTTACTGTAGATTTTAGGTAATAGACTTTTCTCCCATTTATATAAAAGACTGTACTTTATTTGAGGCTGTCTGTTAGAACCTGCACTCATAGCACCTTTCAGAGTAAGAGAACTCCAAAGCGCTTATATTCCTTAACAATTTATTGATAAATTGCAATTTGGATATGAAACAATTACTAAAATGTCAGCCTTATAATAAAAACGTAACTGTTTCCATCACGTTTAGTGGTGTTGCTAGAGAGACTATATCTAGGTGTTATTTGCTGGCTTGCTCAGTGAAAACAACAAGCTACACCAGGTGTTTGAATGCAGAGAGAATCGTTGAATGGGGATTTATAGTCTTAAATCTACAGATCACAAATTCACACACTGAGAACAATGATTAGTTTACACATTCTCATTTCACACCACAAACCACTTGTGTTCAGTAAAGAGTGGATTGCTAAACCTCATAAGAAGAGGGCGTGAATCCTGATATCTGATCTCCTGCTGTCAAAAATGCACAGTCTATGGGCCAAGTGGATGGGTTACTGTGAACCATACTGCATGATCTGGGTGTCCAGCTGTGTGCCAGCAAGCTCTGAGCCAGCTGTCTGCAGGTTTTCATCATAACCAAGCCATCTTTCGACTGTTTGGCACGGCTTCAAGTAGCAGGAAGAAGCGCCTCAACAAGATAACCTGCTGAGGGGCATCAGTGAAAATGGAAGTCAGCTTTTTGTGATACCTGGCTCGCCACCCGCTGTAGTTTCCTGTGTGACTATGGGCCTTACATACAATAACGGTTCTGTCATCGTGATGAATGTTGCTTACAGTGTTGACCTTGATTCAGATAAAACTGGAATTACAGATTTCCACAGAGCAGCTGCGGCTCTGAAAACACCCCCATGGAGTCCAAAAAACTCTTCAACCAACGTGGGTCTCCTTTTGGGAATTTAAAGGTGGTGTAATTGCATTAGAATGACCTGACTTAGGGTACTTTTGAACTGTTAACTTGTCAGATGAGACAAGTATTAACTGTTAGCACTGCTCTGGCTGATATATATACATGTTTTGGTTTTAACTCTGCTTCAACCCACCTGATTTCAATCAGCAGGTGATAAACAGGCTTCTGAGGAGCTTGATGAGCTGCTGCACAAGTGTTCAACCATTGAATCAAGTGTGCTGGAGCAGAGAAACCACTAAAATGTGCTGGATAACGGCCCTTCAGGCCCGGAATTGAATAGCCCTGGACTAAACCGTCTGTTGCATGCATGCATATCGCCTTCTGTGATAAAGTTTAATGCAATAAATGGTGGTTAAAAAAACAATAAATCATCCCAGCATCGTTTTAAAAGATAAATAAATGCGCTTTCAAGGCAAAGCAACATTACGAGAATTAGCTCTAGCTTGCAGACAATTTTTATTTAATAAAGCAGCAAGACATAATTATGGTTTCTTCCAGGTGTAACGTCCAGCAATGGTCAGTTTTTAGGTACAGTTTGACCATTTAACATCTGGTCAAAAAGGAGACATGAGACTGCATGTGTTCCCTTTAAATCAGCCTGCCTCCATCCCACCAGCTGGAGCTCAGAGCCTGCAGCTCTGAACACGGATAACGAAATGTTAACAATAATGTTCTCTCCTCAAGGTCCAATCTTCAGGAGAGAACATTATTGTGGACTCTGGTTCAGATTTCACTGTCATGTCCAGTTCTCTCTGGGAGCATGTCCGCTTGGCTGCAGCTGCACAGGGTCGTGTCTTACCACTCACACCCTGCGCCATGAACATCTGTCTTTACTCTCCAGGCCAAATGAACTTGTCGAATGTGGTGTTCCTCAGCTTCGCAGTGGGAGACATGTCCGTGAGCCATCCAGTGTTTGTAGCTGATTTCCTTTCCTGTTGGGGGAGGACCTGCTCTGACGCTTTAAGGCTGTCAATTCATTCGATGATTGGACACTCCGAACTTGGCTGACTCAACCGACGCCCTTGGCGCCTCTTGAGGACCTCCATCCCTCTTTAGATGTTGTTAACTACAACAGCGCTGCCAGTCTGACCAGTCGATCCAGTACCTCTGAGGTCAGTGACATCCACAGTGTCTGTGTTGCCTCTTCAGCAGGACCACTTCACCCTGTGGTGGGACAACTACCTACTCTAGGGGGAGTTGGCGATTGCAGTGACACACCACCTGAGACTCTGCACCCTGTGGTGGGAACACCATCTGCCAAGGGGGGGGTGGCACTGATACTCCGGCTGAAGCCCTGCACCTTGTGGTGGTGACCCCACCTGCCGAAGGGCGGGCTGATGACATCACTGACCCTACGGCACTACAGCTGGAGCTGGTGACCTCTAGCCCTGAGGTTGGTGACTCCCCTACCAAAGGAGAGGTTGAATGGCGCCCTGTACCACTACTGGCTGACCCTGATCTCTCTGACTGCACCTGCACGTCGACCAAGGGCCCTCCAGAGCACTCACCTGCGCCGGACCCTCGCAAGGCCACACCAGTCCACAGTCTAAAACGTTCTTGGTTTCCGTTTCCAGGTCTGACAAAATATGTTTTGTTAGTTGAGTGTATCGTCTGATGTCAACCGCAGCTGATTCATTCTCAGCCTCCTCTAACGCATCTGTACGAATCTGGGCCCTCTTTGGGTATCACGTTCCGAGACCGCCCAGGTCTGTTAATGACCTACTCTCGTCTGTTCACACAAAATATTTTTGTTAAATTTGACCCCGCTGTGGCGTGTACTGATAAGATGATGAATGCCTTTGGCAACATCCCAGAAACTGGAGCCCACTGGACTAGTACCCTGACGTAGCACTCCGAAGCTGAGGTCCATCACATACTAGTCCAGGCACTTTATTTCACGGTTTTGAACAGTGATCTTTCCAGTACCAGCATTAGACCGAAGCGTTTCCTAGAAGGATTTCTCAGTAGCATATGCAACTGGCTCTCTTTTAAATTTTGGATTCTCTTCAGTCAACTCGATCGAGAATAACACAGTTTGTCGACACTTTGATGAGCTTAACAGAGAATATCCAGCTCTGCGTAAGCAGGTACTGCAGCAACAGCGTGCTTTGAGACAGCTGGGCACGTCTAAACAACAGACTATGGTGGTACTCAACACTCATAGCGACATTTTGCGTAAAACAACCTCCGCTGTGAACGAATTACGTTCTTTTGTGAATGCTGATTATGCTCATACACAGATTCTGACCACTCGCCTGTCCGATTATGGTCGGGACACGAGTGCCGCGATTGACACCCTTCTCATGGGGAGGATCCCTCCGTACCTCGTGTCCTTGGCCATGGTCCGGTCTGCGATTGCTCGAGTGACATCGAAGGCCCCGAATGCCCTTCAGACCCACTTGGCTTTCTCGTTGGGCAGTGCTATCCCATTAAGTGTCAATCCAGATGCTAGAGAACTAGCTTTCATGATCAACTTACCTATCGTGTCTCCAGGAGACATCTATAGACTAAAAGATGTGGTAAATGTAGGTAATTGGCTTGACGGCACTCATGTCAAGTTACATACGCCTCCTCTTGTCGCGTTCCATGAGGACACGCTGCACGTCCGGTTGGTTCCGGATCTGCGTGTGTGTTCACTCACACTTGTCCTACACTTCTCGTGTCCAGGCACACCTTTTCTGCATGGCGGTGCCACTGGTGTGTGTGGCATTGATGAGTTGTCAGGTGATTCTAAATGTCCTATGAGTGTAACTCCACATTTGAATGTGGTTCAAACTACTGCTGTTGTTTTTGGTGTATGTTGGTTGGTTAATACCCCTACTCGTGAAGCGGATATTTTCTATGAGCGTCATAGTGTGTCCACACATGTTGTGCTTCCGTGTCAGACCCTATGCCTCTATGTATGTATGTATATATATATATATATATATATATATATATATATATATATATATATATATATATATATATATATGTGTGTGTGTGTGTGTGTGTGTGTGTGTGTGTGTGTATATATATTAGGGATGAGCCGGATACTCGTTTCCGATGAGTATCCGGTACGCATAAAGCATTTTTGACGAGTACGAGCATGAAACGAGTAAAACTGGTAAATATCTGTAATCGTGCTGAAGGAAAATTGTCGTTGGGTAACTGACTGTCTTCACGCTCGGTGATTGGCCAGTCAAATAGAGAGCCCGCCCCTCCCTACAAACAAAACTGCAGCCGGGAGCTGAGCTCTGCTCAGTCCGTGTCCGGTCCATCCATGCACACACTAGCACAGACAGAAACAGATCTCTCTGTGCTAGTGTGCTTGCTTCACTGTTCACGTTTCTTCAGTACTCCCCATGTTTTCTTCAGTTTGCTTCTTTTTAAAGTTACTTTAAAGTTACTTTTTTCATAACGTACGTGGTGCACTTGACAAGACAGAGCTGAAAACGGCTCGTGCTGCGTCAGTCACTGCTTCCGCTCCGGTCGGGTTTTTTTCCCCCCTCTCTCTCTCTCCTCTTCCTCAGGAGGATCCACTCCCTCTTTCCTATTTACTCTCTCTCTTTCTTTACATTTTTTAATCAAAATTGTCTATTTTTTTGCTCATTTTAAATATATTTTAATCATTTTCTAAATTCTTTTTTCTATTTTACATGTTTTGTTTTTGTGAAGCGCCCTGTGATTTTTATCTTGAGAGGTGCTATAGAAAATATATTTTCTTCTTTCTCTCTCTTAATTCATGCATTTAAATATTAATGTTCTGATTTTATTGAAAACTTGTTCTGTAATAGTTCCTTTACTATTGTGATCAAAAACATTTAATCTCAACTCTGAGGCTGCTCTGCAAATAGTTTTCAAATAAACAATACACATAGCAACTTCTGATCAGACTTAAAATAATGTATTGATGTAAACCACACCCACTTCCGGTTAGACCACGCCCACTCCGAGTACAGATACAGATACAGATAATTTAGATGGTTCAACAGATACAGATAGTGGTGTACTCGCTCATCCCTAATATATATATATATATATATATATATATATATATATATATATCTTAAAGCTCTTAAATTGAGCTCTTAAAGCACTCAATTTAGCAAACCCTACACAGGTTAGCTTTAACCATATATGAAGTACACGTTTTAACTGAGTTAGTGATATTAAATTACGCCTTTAGATTTTTAGAAAACAACTTTAAATGAGATTGTGTAATATTACTATAACAATGAAACATGGTTATGTAGTGCAGAGGATTTTAATGCAGCTTCAGTTTACCAATATTAACGAGCAGCAGATAAAAATAACACCAACTGCTAAAAGGGCATGTATGTACTCCTGCATAAGTAGGAACAAATAACATTAGCAGCTGGGTTCAAGCCAAGCCACATATAATAAAGGAGGTCTAATAAAAATAGAATTTATATTAAAGTTGTTGTTTACTTGTAAATGGTTTATTTCTCATGGATTTCTGTCACACACATAGAACACAAAACTAACAACCTACTCAAGGTGCCTCTTATTGTTGGACTGATGGTGTTAAACAATGCGTGAAGAACTTGTTTCGGGGCAAAAATGAGCAGTTGGAGGAAGTAGGTGAGAGTTGGACATGAATTAAACATTTAACAATAAGAAAAGTGTACTCGTATAAAAATGTGTCACTCTTAAAAAAGAAAACCGTTTCACAGTTTGATTTTACAATCATTGGTTTTATTTATTCATTAAAAATCAAACTATAAAGAAACACAACTTTAGACCTTTTGAATTGCTCAAGAAATACTAAATCAAAGCAGTGTGGCTAAATGTGTTTGTGTCAAACGTGCCGGCGAATGGAGCGGAGATGAAGTGAGGATCCAGACGCGGGGAGGAAACAAGCAGACGGGTAGGAACGTTGAACACTTCTTTATTATGAGACACGCTGGACAATGAAACAATGGACCGACACAGGACACAGAACAGAAGGGGCTTAAATACACGAGGGCAGGGAGCTAAGGTGATTGGGAAACGAGAGGCAGGTGGGAGCAATTAACGAGACACAAGGCTGAACCAAAACGGGGAGACAGGACAGGGTGTGACAGTTTGCAGATTTTGATGCATTTATCGTCATTTAATCCAGCTCGTGGATGCAGGAGTGCAAAAAATCTATGACGCTAACACACGTGGAGTAAAATCTGCACATGCTGTGAGATCACCACATGGTTGTGCATTGAAAAAAAAACACCTACACACTTAAATGTGTGTGTTTTTGTGTTTTGGGGAGAAGCTAGCGGACCTTTCACCCTGGTGAAAAATTCAAACTCCCCTAAGAAAAGCCAGAGTCCCACTGGGCTGCAACCTTTAGTGACAATCTGCAAATAGTTTCCAAAACATCTGTAAACAAAGTGTTCAACTGCCCAGGACGCAGGGCCTCATGTTCTAAAAATGGGCATGTCAGATTTTTTCAGCTTTTTAAGCTGATTATTTTGGTTTTAGCATCTATTAACAAGTCAATATTATTTCAGTGTGACTCTGGGTGAAAACCACCAACAGCCATGGACCAGTAAG
The DNA here is from genome assembly GCF_043380555.1 of Nothobranchius furzeri. Lineage (NCBI taxonomy): Eukaryota > Metazoa > Chordata > Actinopteri > Cyprinodontiformes > Nothobranchiidae > Nothobranchius > Nothobranchius furzeri. The sequence continues at coordinate 28,159,335 of NC_091746.1, forward strand.
ATAAACCCTCCCTCCCTATGGGACCAAAGTTCCCACTGTGCAGCACATGGAATGGAGCCCTCCTGCAAATCTTCCACTTTCATTATACGTTTTATTGTCTCCATATAGAGCTCCGGATATCACGTGACTCTCAGAGAGTAGGCGCCATGTTGGCAGGCAACAAAGGTAAACAACATGAACGGGATTGGCTTGGATTTTACTCCGTCGGAGTTTACTTCACACTTTAAAACAGAAGAAATCGTTTTATATAGTCAAATTAAATAGACTAAACATCTCCAACCCTTACCGTGCCCCTGGGATACTTTTTAAAACACCAGAAGCTGTCGGAGCGGACCTCTTACTGGATTTGAGAAGCCCTGACATTTATAAATTATAAAACTAATTAGAAAAACACAAATAACAGATTTACATGTAAGAAGTTTAAATCGAGTGCTGTGCTGTTTGAATGTATAAACTGAATGCCAAGAGAAATCGTCAGATTTTTTCCGTGAATAAAATAAATATGTCAGGCAGGAGCGTGTCAGGATCTGTCTGAGATCCATCTCGGTGAGACAGATAATAGCAATCCAAAGTATTTTTTATGTGTGATCTGACAATTGATCAACCGTTGCTTAAAAATGAAATACAGCTTAGCCGGTTAATTGCTGTGATCATAAAACACGTAAACAGCAGCACGCAGAAATCACGAGGCAACGTTTAATGTGACGTTTACTTGTTGCTATGAGTAATAAGACAGAAAAAGCCACGCCAAAATAAGTTTAGGAAGCCCACTAAGAATCGTAATAAAAGCATTTAAAATAAATACCATACACAGTTGAGGAAACATTGGATTAAGTACCTGATATGAAGCGGTCGCTGCATAAGCGAAAACCTTTACTCTCGGGATCCCACAGTTTAATTTTAGCCTGGAGGCTAACGCGTTTCATTGCAATATCCAACGTTTGCCGCATTCCGGATCTTGGGGAATCCCGCTGAAGCCTCTGCCCTTTTCTCGTCCGCGTCTGTTCTGCATCCTGGGGCACAACAGGAATCTACCATATTTCCCGTTTGATTGAGTTTTCTGACAATAACAAATAGCCCAGCCGTGGGCTTCTGCCTGCCAAGATGGCGCCGTTTCGATTTGAACTGTTGCATGCCGGGAGATGTGATGTCAATTCCTGGAGCTTTATTGATGCTTCTCTTCATATTCTCTGTTTATTTGCACTCACACATTAAAAGTAACTCATGGTGTGTGACTAGCAGACTCCAGATAGAGCAGAACGCTACTGTCTGCAGCTATTCTCGTGGCTAATCAGACTAACTGAGTTTGTTCAGACAGCCTAGCACACTCGTTCCCAGGTGTGTCAGTGCCATATTCACACACTCATCCCTTAAAGGTTAAACAGAGGCTACACTTGTGTCTTGATATTTTAAATTATGAAAAGTTAAACCTTTAATTCTGTGGTGACACATGCCCGGCGTTACTCAGGTAGATGGAAAACTCGGCAACAGGGAGCAAAGGGAACAAACAAAATAACCAGCCAAAAGGAATATTCTGCATGCTTCATGAGGACAGCTGTGGATGGGATATTATTATTATTATCATTACTATCATTATTATCGTTATTATCGTTATCGTTGTCTATGTTGTTGTTATTATTATTATCATTATTATAATCATTATCATTGTCGTTATTATTATTATTATTATTATTATTATTATTATTATTTTTATTATTATTACTATTATTATTATCATTATTATCATTATCGTTGTTATTATTATTATTATTATTATTATTATTATGACAGCTGTGGATGGGATATTATTATTATTATTATTATTATTATCATCAATATTATCATTATCGTTGTTGTAGTTATTATTATTATTATTATTATTATTATTATTATTGGACATTCTTATTATTAGGGCAGCTGTGGATTATTATTATTATTATTATTATTATTATTATTATTAGCACAGCTGAGGATGGGATATTATTATTATTATTATTAGGACAGCCGTGGATGGGATATTATTGTTGATGTTGTTATTATTATTATTATTATTATGATCATTTTCATTATTATTATTGCTATTATTATTATTATTATCATTTTCATTATTATTATTATTATTATTATTAGGGCAGCTGTGGATGGGATAACACCACAGTGGGTTGAGAGTGTCAGCTCATTCACAGCAACCACCTAAATGAGCAGTCAGCGCCCTACAACCACCCCATCCGTCTAAAGTAGTGGGGGTGAGGTGGTCTTACTGCGACATCAATGTCAGGTCACGACACACCTGCAGTCGGCCCTTCTTACCTTACTAGATAAGCTGCCCCAGCATGTGAAGGGCTGCCAGCTTTCCTCAGGTCAGATCCTTCATGAGGCTAACAAGGGCATAAAAAATGTTTGGCACAAAGAAAGAACAATAATAAATGTTCCAGACGGATGGGGGATAGGATGTGAGAACACGATAAAGATGTTTAACGATTTAGGAGAAAAGCAGAAATCTGATTTGGAACAGAAAGGAAATACTCTAGATTGCTGGGGTCAGAGGGAGATTGTGATATTTTAGATATACAGCAAAGAATGAGGTCTGGCCCTTCTGAGCAGGAGTCAGCTTCTACGCACAAAATGCACTATATACTATATATACGCGCTCTATTCCCCGAGGTGTCTTTTCTGTGGCTACAAACTTTTCAGCAGGCGTTTGAATCATGTAGCACCAGGTGCCAGCAGACTTTAACATTCATTCTCCTCCAATTCAGATTGTAATAGACTGCAGAGATACGTCCACACTCGTAAAAGAAACAGATGTGGACCATTCCAAACCCGGACACACTCATTTCAACCTGACTTACGGGGGCGGGTTTCTGTTACCTCCTTGAGAAGAAGTTGGGAAAACAGCAAATATAGGCACAGTACAATGGCACCCCCAAGGGGTGGCCAGGAGTGGCCATGGCCACCCCTAGAAAATTGCTGCCCCCATACCCCCCCCCCCCCCCCCCCCCCGTAAAAACTAGTGTTAAGAAATCATATTAATGTTCAATCAAACCAAAATATTGATCTTATTTATTCAAGACATAATTGTAAAACAAAATAAAAATACAATTTATGAGTAAAGAAATAATCAGAATAAAAAAAACACGTGTTTCTGTTGCTCACCCTTTTAAAAAGTTTTTATCTCCATGTTTTTTTTTTTGTGTGAACACAGCAAGAGGTTAAATAACATTTAAATAACTGAAATGTATTTGCCTGAAATGTTTGTATTTGTAAAATTGTAGTTAAATGTTTTGGATACGTACTGTTCTTTTTAATTTTTTTATTAAAAACAAATAAAGGAGCAATGCAATACATCGCCACAGGCTAAACTCTCCCAGAGTTGCTACAAGGACCAATTTGGTGTGCCACCCCAAAAATTTCTTTGGCCTTGTCTGGCCACCCCATCAACATTTTCTGGAGGCGCCCCTGACACATTAACTCATTCGCTGCCAGTCATTTCCTGATCGGTAAAGCCCTTCTCTGCCAGCATTTCTCACCGTTTTTACTGTTTTTTTAAGAGTCACAGAACGTTGCGCGCTAGGATGATGTCGACACCAAAACAACCAAAACAAAGCGGAGACTCACCTTTTACATCAGGAAGAATCCACGTGTTTCTAGCTTTATCCGTTCTTTCATATTCCGTTGTTGAATTGTGATCGGCAGAAGCTTTTCCGGTTTGCGCCTCACTTTTTTTTTTTTACAGCAGCGGCCCAAAATGATCTCCTAACACATGGATGTTCTGCTTCCTGATCACGTGACGTATGCGGATGAAGATCGGCTTCAGAGCTGAGATGTTTGTTCTCACGGTGCGGGGGCTCGTCCGACGCCCACACAGTAAAAACATGCAAATGACGACTTTAGTCGTCATTGGCAGTGAATGAGTTAACAATATTCCTACGGTTTATTCTAATAAACACCTGCAGAAAAGCGTTTGTGTTATATGAGGAGGGATTTTGTACTAAACTTTTAAATATCTAATTATTTGTACCAGTCTTTTATAGACAAAAGCTAATTCTAAATTAAACACATGATTTATACGGGTTTGTGGTGGCGGTGTTTTTATTTCCTAATCTTACAAAAAAAAAACTTATTGGAAATTTAGGAAAACCATGCGCGTGGTCTTTAGCTCGTTGAGTGGGGCCCCTTGCCGTATACTCTAACCTTGACTGCCTCAGCATCAACTACACCACTTGGGGATCAGGGACTCTCTCTGTCATTAGGAGCTGTTAGACAGTAAATCTGGAGACTACATTGCTGGTCAGTGAGCTGTGGCAGGGTTCATGAAGGTAACAGCAAAGGCAGGATTGACAGCATCGGCGGTTAAATTAAGCAGGCGAGAGGGAAATACAAAAGTTTGACTGGTAATCGGTTGGCTTTTGATCACACTTGATGAGAGGTGTTATAAAGCAGGCAGCGTTGACGGGGAGGGGTAATAGGATGGGCAGTGCCCCTCTGTGTCACCACGGCGACAAACAAATTTCAGGTTATTAGCAGATAATTCAGTGGGTGGTAGAGGAGAAAGGGTAGGCTGAATGAGATAAAATAAAGAATGAAGAGAGTAAGTAAATGAATACAGATATGGAATACCAGCGGGAGTGACGCCCGTTTGGAGGTGAAAAGAAGACAGAGAAGCAAGGTGAAAGCTGATCTAGGGTGGCGTGGGTGACACGTTTGATGCAGCCGCTAATCAGTTGATTTTGTTTTTGATCAGAGTCGGATTTGAACCCGGCTGAATGAGATAAAGGAAAACTGCCAACACTCTAAAGACAAGTATGAAATTGCAGCTTTGAATGATAACCACCTCTGGAAGAGACCGTTGGTCTGACTTCCCATGAAGAATTATTCATGAGATAATCTCATTGGCCACAATGCTCTGTCTGTTTTTCATTCAATTTGAGCCGAAAAAATGTCAGAAACATCTAAAACCTAATGGTTTCCCATGTAAATCAGCAAAAGTCCTTTTTCTGGTAGCTACTGCACAGCTCCACTCGGCTCTACGCAGTTCGGATGGTTTTCCATTAAAGCTCAACTTTACTCATATTTTATTACAAATGAACTTAAAGTGAGGCAAAGCAGCGCTGAGCCTTACCCTGAGTCTTAGGCCTTGTCCACACGTAGCCGGGGTTTTTTAAAAGCGAATATCCGCCCCTCCAAAAACTTGCATCCACACCACCGCGTTTAAAAAAAAACTCTGTCCACACGTACCCGGATAAATACGTTGTTAAGGACATGCCAGACCTGTAGGCGGCAGTACTTCCCCCGTTCTTAACCTCGTCCTTCGTCTGTGGTCTTCCGCAAGGAGCAGTAATTCCGCTTGCAAAAACAAACAAGCAGAAAGCGCTTGGACAATTGATGGATCGGGTAGTGACAGAGGTCGCACACGTGATGTCAGCATTTTTTTGTCGCGGAAAGTGACGTTGCGGACCTTAAAACTCCGGTTTTGTCTGTCCACACGCAGACACCCAAAACGGAGAAAACGCAGATCTTCACTTTGGCCGGAGTTTTTAAAAAGATTCGTTTTCGTGTGACAAAACTCCGTTTTCATGTGGATGACAGGCCAACACGTAGAAAAATATCTAAGTTTTGGCAGATCCCCGGCTACATGTGGACAGGGCCTTACCCTCACGTCACACTGGAAGCATCAGCGGCGCGGAGCAGCACCGGAACGTCAACTAGTCCAGTATAGTCTATGGAGGTGATTCAAACCAGCTGTGACACGGACATTTTCAGGCACGTCTAGGAAGCAGCTCGCCGCACCACCAAAGACAGGATTGGGTTCAGTTTCCGCAGCTATCATAGGGCTAGACAGGAAATCACAGTTTAAACATCTGGGAATTTTCAAAATAAAAGACTATTGCAGCGATGCGATTTCACGTAGATTACGTCAATACACCTGACCAAACGGCTTATTTACTCCCATCTTTCGACAAACACTACGCTGTTTTTTTCTGGGAATTAATCCTGGGGAAGTCCCTGCTGGCTGATCCCACCCACCAATCGGAGGCTCCCCCTAAAGGCAGGCTTGGTTTTCAGCCAGCCAATCAGTCAGCACTGGGTGTGTGGGTCAGTTCAGCCCGAAGCGGACCGCTGAGAGGAGGTCTGAAAAAATGCTCAGTTGAGCACGGAAAGCACACAGGCTACTCAGATGTGAACACCACACATGGTACCAGGACAGAGCCGTGCTGACCCAGATGCGAAAGCGCCATCATTTCCTGATATTTGGACATCTCACCTCTGATTAACTAACAGCAACATGACTCCGCCTGTGACTGTTTGCTGTGCAACATTAATGTTTTATCTCCACTAATAACACAAGCCTGAAGGAGTTCTGCCTTCAGCGATGGAGGACATGGTAGCCATGTTGAATGTGTGGGATGCACCCACTGGAACATTCTACTCAGACTCTGAAAAAACAAGACACCCAGAATCGACTACGGGCAGCGAGGGGAAACACTCTGGAGCAATCAGTGCTGGTGGAAAGGGTGCAGAGGTCAGCGTTTTGTTCAGTGAGTTGAAGGGTGGCTGGAGCCTAAACAGACAACAACAAAGTTATACACCGGGCTTAATTTCAGCCGGATCTTGCCAGAACAATTTTATTTTGAAATGAAATTTCCGGCAACTGTCTGCTAGGATCCGGAAACTCACATGACAAACTTGTGCTATACGCAGGATTCGAATTACAGGTGAGCGAAAGGGAGCTTCTGGAAGCTCTCAACTTCCACACCCAGGCGGAGCCCCCAAATGATCCTGGTTCTACTTATATTACATTATCTTTGTGGAGACTCTGGGGATTATTTTGAGCTGAGCGGCGCAGAGCTCTGATCGTTGACGCGCTCCAGACAAATGCGTCCTGGAACGGCCACAGGAACATCCTCAAAGTGTCGCCACCTCAAAAGCAAAGTTAACACGCGGTCGTTTATGTCGGCTCGTATCCTTTTATGATTTCTGTCTTTTATTTGTCCCTGATGTGTTTCGCTGCTGCGGAGCGGAGCGCATCTTTTTCTTCCTCCGCTGACTTCACTGCACCGGTGCGGTCTGCGCGCAGTGCGCACTCGGTTATTTTAGCGGTCCCATTTTTAGTTTTTTTCTTTTTAAAACACAGAAAAGTTTTTTTTTTACCTTGCTAACGTTTCGTTTGCCGACTGCAAAACATCCTCAGGCTGACGCTGATGGTGGCGTCACTTCCTACTCCGTGTATCCGCGGGCAGCAGAGGATGTTGTCGCCCTCTGCTGCCCGCTCTCCCCTCTCCGATGATGCAGTCCCATGCGCGATCCAACCCGTAAACTCCATCGTTCCTGTTCATGGTCCCACATCCACGTCTCCTTATCTCGATTGCTTCTTTTATCTATCTTTTGTATTTTTGTTGTTCTGCGTTTATGATCCTTGTGTTGTCCCAGTCCATTACATGGTTTTCTCTTGTGCAGTGATCTGTTACGGCTGACTTCTTTATTGTATACATTCCCCATCACGCGCTCTGCGCTCCTCTGACCAAGGCCTGCTCGTTGTCCCTCGTTCTAGGTGTCATACCCGTGGGGACCGGGCTTTCTCAGTCCTAGCACCGTTACTCTGGAACCAGTTGCAACCCTCAGTTAGGCTGTCCCCTTCTCTGCCAGTCTTCAAGAGTCGCCAAAAAACCCACCTCCTCCGCTTGGCGTTTCCTGAACATGTTTGAATTTGGCCCTCTTTTATGTTGATTTATCTCACAGTTTTCATTGGTTCACTCTATCCCTTGTTTTACACATTTGTCTTCTACTAGAATGTTTCACCATTTTTGTAATTTGTATTTTGTAATTTGAATTGCTTTTATTTTCTGATTTATTCGCTTTATTTGACTTTGTACTGTACCATGTTCAGCGCCTTGGGCTTCCTGACAGGGTTGCGGAAGGCGCTTTATAAATAAAGCTTTGATTGATTGATTGATTGTGCTTTCTGCTTCTTGTTTTGCTGCTCTTGTGTCTTTGACTTGTTTCTTTCTCGCACTCCTTTCTATGTTCTATTGTTCGTGTGTTGAGCTGGCGTCCGGTTTCTCCTATGTATGTTTTATTGCAGAGTTTGCACGGGATTTCGTAAATGTGGATAAATGGAGGAGGAAGCGATGCCACTAGCTCTGAGGAAGTTTTGCAGTTTGCAAACGAAACTGTCCGCAAGGTAAAAATAAAATAAATAAACTTTTCTGTGTTCTAAAAAAAGAACTAAAAATTGAATTAGATGTGCATTAAACTAGAAAATGTGGGCACAATTTTAATTACTTGTCAACCCCCATCCCCCCATCCCACCACCACCATCACCCCCGTGCGTGTTCCGGCATCTGTTTTGTCTTTAGTGAACTTCGGTTTGACGTCAGTATTTGCGTTCCGGGAACGTTTGATTTACAAATTAAGCACTGGTTATATGAGCACAATTATTTTAAACTGAAGAAACACGAGTACAGAGGTTGCGAACGCCACAGTGAAATGAAGACACACGTAAAGAAATCCCCACTCAAACACGCACGCTGACACAAATCACACTGTTTTTCACAAGGACCCCGATTGCACAATTACTGCATGCAAATCTGCGGCTGTGTTGCATTTGTAACTGGTTTACGTACTGTAAATAAAACATCTCAAGGAGAAAATCAGGAGGAAAAAAAATCAAAGAGAAAGCACAATCAGGTCTTGGCCATTAAAGCGCCACAATCATCCCATAATTAAACAGAGTGATTGAGAAGATTTGCTTCTCAAATGAAAATGAAAGTGAAGCTTAAATTGCAATCACAGTCAGCAGTTGGCTTGTTTCTAATCATGACTGCTCTTTATTTCACATCTGTTTGGAACACAAAGTTCATTATAAACTAAAATTCTTGTTTTATTTGGTACATATCAGCATTGCACACTCTCCATTACTCCGACGGCAAACGTTCATCATGCCGTTAGCATGTTTGTGTTTTACTGGAGAAACCATCAATGGAAAAGTCACCAGTGTTTGAAGGCCGATGATGATAAAATAGTAAAACACAGATTATGACTTTTAAATGTAAAATGTTGATCATAAAGAAATTACAACCTATGCAAATGCTGCTAACTGTCCTTGGAAATTACGGTATGTCTTCAAAAGTGTCTTTTAAACCTTCTAAAGTCCTTGAAGAACATGGAAAAAAACATTTACCTGTTCTTTTGAAATATGGTCGGTCATTCTGAGATTCACATGCAGTGAGAATAGTCTCCTACACCTGTCTCCTGCATTAGCTTCTGATTGAAAATAGACCTTGAAACTCTAGGATTAGAAAATCCTGACAGATCTACGTCACACTGTCACTAACATTCATGGATTCACCCATCTTGACTCACGACGGGAAAGGCTGTTGTTGGGCGACGGTGTCACAGGAGTGAAGTGTTCGCCTCGTAATTGGAAGGTTGCAGGTTTGAATCCCACTCAGTTTGTTGCTGTCATTGTGTCCTTGGGCAATGCACTTAACCCACCTCACCTGCTGGTGGCGCCAGTGCTCGTCAGCCTCACCAGTGTCAGTGCGCCCCAGGGCAGCTGTGGCTACATCGTAGCTCATCCCCACCAGAGTGTGAATGTGTGTGTGAATGGGTGAATCACGGTGCTGTAAAGCATCTTGGGGGGTTCTAGGACTCTAGAAGGCACTACATCAAATACAAGACATTTACCATTTAGAGTCCAGGAAACAGCAGAGAATGCCTCAGCTGGTAGAAGCTAATGGTTAGCATTAGCAACACCACCACACAGCAGAACTCCTCCAGGCTTGTGTTATTTGTGAAAATAAAACATCCACATCGCAGAGCAAACAAAGTCAGTGGTAGAGTTTACTGGTGGTTCCCATAATATCTAAAATTGGGATGGGAGGCGGATCTTTAAGTTATCAGGCTCCTCTTTTGTGGAACCAGTTCCCAGCCTAGTCCGTGAGGCAGACACCTTGTCTACTTTTAAGAATAGGCTTAAAATATTTTTATTTGATAGGGCCTATGGTTAAAATCTGATACTAGCCTAAATCTGGACAAGTGGGGGAGTAGAGGGAGGTGGAGTGTACAGTCGGTAAAGACGGCTCTCCCTTGCCCTGCCTCCAACATGCCTCCATCTAAAAGGATAGATTATCCAGAGTTAACTCTGTAGTTATGCTGCTATAGGCTTAGACTGCTGGAGGACACACTGACCACTTTTCACACTCTACTGCTTTCTTCTACTATCTGCTCTTTAACTGTATTATTTCCTGCTATTTCAGCTGTTAACTTTATTTTCTCTCTAAGTGTTTTTCTCCCCAGAAGAAGCTACAACGATGTTCTGCTGAGCTGTGGTGGCCTCATGGAGGGGGCCATCGACTAGCACACTGCTGCTAACCACTTAAACATTCTCCCTCTCCTGATAATAACTTTTTGCTTTCCTTGACGTTGGATGTGCTACTACTAGTTTACCCGTTTAATTATAGATCCACTAGGATAAATACAATAAAGTTGATCTCTCCTCAAATAGAATATTTGCTAAGAAATCACAATATAACTATAGACACATTACTTTGTCTTTGTGTGTGTGTGTGTGTGTGTGTGTGTGTGTGTGTGTGTGTGTGTGTGTGTGTGTGCGTGTGCGTGTGTGTGTGTGTGTGTGTGTGTGTCTGCTCTGTCTTCTCCATCCCCAGTGAGTCGTGGAGGATGGCTGCTTATACTGAGCCAGGATTCTCTGGAGGTTTCTTCCTGTTAAAAGGGAGTTTTCCTCTCCACTGTCGCTGCATGCTTGCTTAGTATGAGGATTGCTGTAAATACTCTGACACTGGTCAGTGACTCGATGCAATTTGCTGGGTTCCTTAAATAGGAAACTTTTTTCTGATTGGCTTAATGAACTGACCTGCACTGGAATGTTTATTATGTGAAGTGCCTTGAGACGACTCTTGTCGTGATTTGGCGCTTCATAAATAAACTTTAATTGAATTGAATTAGAGTCACGCTGCTGTTATCCAATCAGAAACGATATATCAGAATAGGATGAATTTTAATGAGCAAGATTCCAAATCCTGCTGTTTTCAGTCCTTCCTCTCCTCCGATACTTCCTGAAACAGGACCACCTGAGGTTTTTTTTAAGCACAGAGAATGACTCACTGGGCATTTATGCAAACTAGACAAAACGACAGATTTATTGGAATAAAACAAATGGATGAGAGAAAACATATTCAAGAAGTTACACAATATGGTTCATTAAACACTAAATATGACTAATTCCATTTTTAGTTCTTTTTTTAATCCCAAAAAAGTTTTTTTTACCTTGCTGACAGGAGCCAGTTGAGGTGGTTTGGGCATCTGGTCAGGATGCCTCCTGGACGCCTCCCTGGGGAGGTGTTTCGGGCATGTCCTGCCGGCAGGAGGCCCCCGGGTCTACCCAGGACACGTTGGAGAGGTTACATCTCCAATCTGGTCCGGGAACGCCTTGGGGTCCTGCCGGAGGAGCTGGTGGAGGTGGCCGGGGAGAGGACGGTCTGGACCTCCCTAGTTGGGATGCTGCCCCCGCGACCCGGACCCAGATAAGCGGAGGAAGACGAAGACGACGACCTTGCTGACAGTTTCGTTTGCCGATTGCAAAACGTCCTCAGAGCTGACACTGATGGTGGCGTCACTTCCTACTCCGTTTATCCTGTGTTTTACTGAGACCATGAACAGAGACGATGGAGTTTACACACTAGATGGCGCATGCGACACCACCCTCTGCTGCCCGCGGATAAACGGAGAAGGAAGTGACGCCACCATCAACGTCAGCTCTGAGGAAGTTTTGCAGTCGGCAAACAAAACTGTCAGCAAGGTGAAAAAAAAACTTTTCTGGGATTTAAAAATGAACTAACAATGTAATTAGAAACTAGAAACAGCAAGAACACACCAAAGATGACTAAATACGACTTTTGTACCAAATTAATGCAGCTAGAAATAATTTCAGAGATTCAAGACAGTCACCCAAGTCCTTCTGTCAGCTGATAAGATGCCTCGTTGCCATGTATGCATGAACAGTGATAAAATTATAGCAACTGACATATGCAAATGCTCATGTTAGTCATGATTTTACACAAACATGTGTGTAATCTCACAGACACACACACTTTCTGGCTTTCTGCAGAAATACCATCGGTAGGGTCTTTCTCCACCGTAGCACTTCCCTTCGATGTGTGTGCACACGCTCTGCAGCGATTTGATGTTTGTGTGTAGAGACAGTGTGAGCGTATTTACACCAGTTCCTCCCTGAGATTATGCTTATGTGTGTATTCATACATATTTATGTGATCGTCACTATCGCCGTCTTTGTCTCGGTGCCTGTCTCCGGCTCCCTGCACTCACCAGCCGTATTAACATTAGCCTTTCTGTATGCTGCGAGGACGAGACAGGTCTCAGCCAGGGAGGAAATGAGGGATGGGATAAATGAGGGGGAAAGAGGTCATCGCTGTCAGCGGAGGATGAGGATGTTGAATATTGCTGTGCAGAGAACACGTGGGAGGGGCTCTTTTTAGCCCAAGTACGGATAAAGAGAAGTGAAGCCGAGCAGATTTCCAGTCGGGCAGAAGGTGAGGGAGTGGCAGGGCCGAGCTGGAGCGTGGCTGCGTGTCGTTTAATCTGAGTTAAGTTTAAAGTCAAACGCAGCGTGAATGTCTCAGGATTATATGATATTCCTGCAAAATGTTGAGCCGTACACTTTTCTGTTTTCTACTCAACTCATCTGAGTTTCACCCCCAAATTCCACTACCTCCGCTCCGCTCCGGTCCGCCCCCGCCTTCCGCAGCCGCTCGCTTCCGAACTCAATTTTTACTGGTACCCGCTCTACAACGGCTCTGCTCCGGTGCGGAGACCTGAGGGGGGCAAACAAGCATGCGCGGGATTTTCGAGATCTTGCGATACAGTCCGAGCAATAAACGCGGAAGTTAGATCCAAACACCCGTTGTGCGGGAGAAGCATCGGAAATGAGCTGTTTAATCTGCCCATCATTTGTGTTGAGAGACCAGCAGTGTTTGGATCAACAAAGTGTGACTACTTTGATAGTAGAAACTGTATTTATGGCTTATTTTTGTGCATTTAAACTTCAGCCGCCATTGATAGTTGTTAAAAGTTGTTAAACCTGTGCATATGAAACAAAAAACGCCTTTTGTTTAGCGATTTATTGTGAAAAACGGAAGATGTGCTTGCTCCTTTTCCTGTTGGGCCGTTGTGATTTCTGTCCTTTTACTGCGGAGGTGCTCCGGCGTCCGGCAAAAATAGGATCGATTCTATTTTTGCCGGACGCCGGAACAGAGGGCGCCGCACGGCGCCGCACTGCCGGAGCACGGCCGCAGTAGTGGAATTGCTCTGATTGACTACAACGGGACCGATTTTGCTCCGGCGTTCGTGTCGGAGCGGAGCGCAGCGGAGCGGAGGTAGTGGAATTTGGGGGTCAGGCCCTGTCCACACGTAGCCGGGGATCTGCCAAAACGAAGATATTTCTCTACGTTTTGGCCTGTCATCCACACGAAAACTGAGTTTTTTCACATGAAAACGGATCTTTTTGAAAACTCCGGCCAAAGTGAAGATCTGCGTTTTCTCCGTTTTGGGTGTCTGCGTGTGGACAGACAAAACCGGAGTTTTAAGGTCCGCAACGTCACTTTCCGCGACAAAAAATGCTGACATCACGTGTGCGACCTGTGTTTACACTAGCCGACAGCATGGAAGCCCTCAGAGCTGCGCTCGCTTTATCAATGGTCCAAGCGCTTTCTGCTTGTTTGTTTTTGCAAGCGGAATTACTGCTCCTTGCGGAAGACCACAGACGAAGGACGAGGTTAAGAACGGGGGAAGTACTGCCGCCTACAGGTCTGGCATGTCCTTAACAACGTATTTATCCGGGTACGTGTGGACAGAGTTTTTTTTTTAAACGCAGTGGTGTGGATGCAAGTTTTTGGAGGGGCGGATATTCGTTTTAAAAAAAAACCGGCTACGTGTGGACTAGGCCTCAGTTTTATTGGTTTTGTGCAGAGAAAATGTACAGAAATTACATTTAAACATGCTTGTTGGGGCAAAAATCCTAACCAGTAGTTTACAATCTTCTGAAAATTTTAATCTAATTTTGACCCATCTGAAACACAGTTGAATTAGTCCAGAATGTCTAGCAATTATAAAAGTAACTGATGCTTTTTTTCTGTTCTTGGTTGTTTTAACTGCGAATTTTCCTTCACTGTGTCATGCTGTGGGTAAGAGCTTTCACCCAGGACATGAAGAATCACGACAGAGTAAAATATAAATGTTTTATTTCTTAAAACAGAAATAAGGGAAGAAAACTAGAACTAAAGGCGCTGCGTCTGAAACACAGGAACGGGACGGGACCGGAATCTATAAAAGATAAGAGGAGAGGTAAGCGAGACCGGAACCAGAGAACCAGGAGAATCTGACTGAGTGACTGAGAGTTCTTACGGTCAGAGACCAGAAGTTGTGCGGAGGCGGACTGGGAGAGGCTGGAGTGGTGAGGATGGTACTGAGCGTGGACAGGCAGGCGGGCGAGGAGATCGGAGACCTGAGGATCCTTGAGCGGTGAGACGGGAAACAACTCCAGACCAGGTAGGTGGTTCAGAAAAGGAAACTGGAACAGGACGAACAAACTCATTAGCTCAGAAAACGCAGGACCAGGACAGTTTAGGAGGCTAGAAGCTACCCATATGAGAGTATCGACCGGTGCTGGAGTTGAGTCCCATCGCTCCTTAAATCCTGGTGGCTCCGATTAGTGGAAACTCCATGCAGCTGTGATGATTGCCACGCCCACCTGTAAACACAGCGCTGACCAAAACTCACAGCAGATGGAGGCAGACCGTGACACACTGCTTTGAAACAAGGACTCAAGTTTTAAACACTGTGAGAAAATCTTTGGTATTCGTGTAACGGTCTTAGTTTTATTGTAAAAATCTAAATAAAATGGATGTTAAATTCAAAGTTCTTGTGTCGTAATGGAAGTAGTGGTTTGAAGAAAACAAAGCATGATGCGATGGAGCGGAATAACGGTGGCTCGTTTGAAACAACTTAGTCATCAACTTTGGACTATTTAGACTCGGGCTTTTCTTTGAGTCAAGAGCAGATAGAGCTACTGGAGTCCTTTATTTACAGAAACGATGTATTTGTGTATTCTTTGATGGTGAATGGTGGACTGCCCGTTCACTGACATCCGTGGCGGTGAGTTAGTCACGTAGTTCGTTGTCCAACAGCATGCAGAGACAGTTTAAAACAGGGGTGGGGAAGCCTGGTCCATCGAGGGACACCATCCAGCATATTTTAGTTTCAACCCTGCATCATCACACATGATTTCAATCAGCAGGTGATTAACAGGCTTCTGCAGAGCTTCATGAGCTGTAGAACAGGTGAATCAACCACTGAATCAGAAGTGTTGGAGCAAAGATGTGCAGGATGCCGGCTCTCGAGGACCAGGGTTCCCCACTGAGATCTGTCTATGGGTCGTGGACAGACTATATATTAAAATATATAGCAGCTACGCCAGAGGAGAGGATATTCTGTGTTGATTTTCATATATGTAACGTGCTGATTAGTCCGTGAGGCAGACACCTTGTCTACTTTTAAGAATAGGCTTAAAACATTTTTATTTGATAGGATCTATGGTTAAAATCTGATGTTAGCCTAAATCTGGACAAGTGGGGGAGTAGAGGGAGGTGGAGTGTACAGTCGGTAAAGACGGCTCTCCCTTGCCCTGCCTCCAACATGCTTCCATCTAAATAGGATAGATTATCCAGAGTTATCTCTGTAGTTATGCTGCTATAGGCTTAGACTGCTGGATGATACACTGACCACTTTCCACACTCGACTACTTTCTTCTACTATCTGCTCTTTAACTGTATTATTTCCTGCTATTTCAGCTGTTAACTTTATTTTCTCTCTAAGTGTTTTTCTCCCCAGAAGAAGCTACAACGATGTTCTGCTGAGCTGTGGTGGCCTCGTGGAGGGGGCCATCGTCTAGCACACTGCTGCTAACCACTTAAACATTCTCCTTCTCCTGATAATAACTTTTTGTTTCCTTGACGTTGGATGTGCTACTACTAGTTTACCCGTTTAATTATAGATTCACTAGGATAAATACAATAAAGTTTACCTTTCACCAAATAGAATATTTACTAAGACATCACTGTGTAACCATGGACACATTGCTTGGTGTGTGTGTGTGTGTGTGTGTGTGTGTGTGTGTGTGTGTGTGTGTGTGTGTGTGTGTGTGTGTGTGTGTGTGTGTGTGTGTGTGTGTGTGTGTGTGTGTGCTCTGTCTTCTCCATCCCCAGTGAGTCGTGGAGGATGGCTGCTTATACTGAGCCAGGATTCTCTGGAGGTTTCTTCCTGTTAAAAGGGAGTTTTCCTCTCCACTGTTGCTGCATGCTTGCTTAGTATGAGGATTGCTGTATAGTCACTGACACTAGTCAGTGACTTGATGCAATTTGCTGGGTTCCTTATATAGGAAACATTATTTCTGATTGGCTTAATGAACTGTGAATTGGAATGTTTATTATGTGAAGTGCCTTGAGACGACTCTTGTCGTGATTTGGCGCTTTATAAATAAACTTGAATTGAAAATTGAATTGAACAGATTCTTACAAACTTATAAATCTCAAAGTGCGTGTCAGCCATGACTGAAACACACATCATTACTTTTCATTTAAATATAAGTGCAACATATGTGTGATAAAGGGCGTGAGGCAAAGCGGATTAGAAAATAGCTCTTTTAGCTCTGTTCACTTGCATTTATTTTTTGGTTCTTCTGACGACCCATGAGCTGACCGGAAAGGGAGGAGATAGGCTTTCTATGAAATGTGTTTCAACAGGCGTGTTTCTACTGCTGGAGCTTCAGGGTAAAATCTGGGAGAGGGAAATTAAGCAGGAAATATGGCGTCTCGGTCCTCTCAGCTGTTGTGTCTCCATTAGCATATCGTGACTGCTCCTGCAGTGAGTGATGTCACTGACCAGCGCCAAACAGCGTCCACAGTAACATTAAAAGTTTTATTCTGTCAAAGTGTATCGTAATTCAATCACTTCGGAGGACGAGAGCAGCTGCGTGTTGTAAAATGCGTCAATCACTAGAAGAAGCTCAGTTTTTTTTTGGGTGTCGGGAGTCAAGCAACAGCGATGTGAGGGAATTCCTGAGTCGGGAGTTTAGTAATGGCAAATATTTTCTTTCGCTTCCATTCTGCTTCACAAGCAACTTTCATTATTTTACTAATGCTGGTGTTTGTGGAAAACGTCTGCTGCTGTAATTACCTACTATGTATCTCCATTTCGAGTACGCACCCCAATCAGGTACTCATAAAGTTCCTGAAAATGGCCGTTTGGCCAGTCAAGTGGAGACGTGCACATGCCGCAAAGGCCGGGGACACACCGGGCGCCGAAGCGCCGGGACGAAGCGCTCACGAAATTCGGCCGCTGCTCCTCAGTTCAGACCAGACGCTTGTTTCTCCGCTCCGGTCGAGGCGCGCCTCGTAGTTTTTCTTTCCACCACTTGGTGTCCTCCATTTCCTCTCTGCCTTTTCTCTGCTCTTTTCCTCGACACCCCCCTCCCCCCCTTGCTGTTTGTGTGTGTGTGTGTGTGTGTTTGTGTGTGTGTTCGTGTGGTTTTTATGCAGTGTCTGTTTACGAACACATTTGACTATCGCAGAATTTTATTTTGAAATGCTTTATTTTGTTAAATTTACCGGCCTGCCTCTTATGTCTAGGTTTGACTTCCTGCCAGAATTGACGCGGTTCACCCGCGGCTCGCGAAAAAAAATAGAGCAGACGCTGAAACGATCGCTGCACGGCGCGGGCCGGAGCGCCAGCGCTTCGGCGGCCCATGTGGTCTATAGAATAGGATAACAAGGGCACCGAATGAAGGCGGTCCCCGTTTTGCGCGCTTCGGCGGCCGGTGTGTCCCCGGCGTTACACTGGAGGTCCGGCAGCGGAAACTCACCTAACGTAGCATTCATTCCAGCATGACTGAGGCACTAGACTGTTTTATGATCATTTCACTGTAGAAATCTTCCATATTGCTCCTTTAAAGGAAGATCAATTTAAAAACTAGGAACACGTGGAGGATGGCGACGCAGAGTAATGCTGATTTTGAAAAGGGACAACTCAAATTTACTGCATTTATACAAAGAATAGATGTGCAACATATAAAAAAAACCTTTCACACTGTGAAAAAATAAAAAGCCTTTGAAAGCAACACAGTTCGAAGGAAGTTGAGTTATGACATTGAATTAAGTCAAAAGGGAGAATTTTGGTTCGGATCTGGGAGGCCGTTTTAAAAACATCACTGACCTGCCTCCAAACGCTTCAGCAGGCCTGAAAACAATTTAAAAACTGCTCCTGATCTTTTAAATATTCACGTTAAAGTCTATCATCAGTCTATTCATGACAAAACTTTTGGCTGAGGAATCTATTCATGTGTTTGGTGCACCTTAAAATGTGATAGAAAGTCCCTGACTTGTAGCTCTGACGCCTTCATCAAACACAGAAGCGTTGAGTTCCTGTGTGTGCGGTTTACAACGAAAAAATACATAAAAAATGTGGAATAAAATCTAAAATGATGAACTTTTACGTAGTTTTTTTCCTCACATTGAGGAAGCCTGCGGAGCTGCCTTTGTGTAGGAAATGTGCAATATAAATAAATCTGTTGTCTCAGGTTAAAATAGAGCGCTGATGTCAAAAGTGTTGAATTCTTGCTTTTGACACTAAATCTGAAAACAATTTTTACTCCATAGAGAAGGTGAGCTTTTGGCATCTATCCCAAAATGTGTGTGGAGGGAATGGTTAGTTAAAACAGGACAGAGCTGGGGAAAAATGTGGAACAACACGGGAATAGGCTAAATGTTTGAGTGATTGTGTGTTAGAATAGGTTGTGAATTTGTGTCTACACACACTGGTGGAGCGCACACACACACACACACACACACACACACACACACACACACACACACGCCTAAAATAATTAAAGCTTAATAACGTAGGTGTGTACGTCTAAGGTGTTGTGATGAGATCCCTGGACAATCCATGGAAACTAGGTAGCTGAATAAATCACACTCTTCAAACATTCATTCATTTAACTCATCTGAGCGTCAAAATCTGCTTAAATGTGCAAATTCCTCGTCTTATTGCTAAATTTAAATTCTATTTGTGTGCTTATGCTCATTCTCTCTTCTCCCCTGCTGCCGCCGTTGCTCCAAAGTCTCATTTCCCCGCCGAAATCATCAAAGTTCTTTTGATCATATGGGTTAATGGAATAAGTAAAATATTAGGAGCGACTCAGAAACTCTTAATCAGCGTGTCACAAATGATTCAGTCCCTCGGTGATCATAGGAACTGACACAGCAGGTCCCCTCTGGATGGAATTAGCATCACAAGGTAAGGTCTAATCTGATCTGTAGACTCCGTCACACAAATCAAGATTATTCAGAGAATCCCGCTGCACGTTTCACCATACCTTACTCTATTTATTTCTCTTTTGTCTATAAATAGAAGAAAAGTGAAAAAGCATTTCAGTCTGAAACGTTAGACTCGGGCTCGTCCACGCTGTAACAGAAGGAAACTAGAAACTATTCTTCACGTCACAAGGATGTTGACAAATTAAGTCTAATTACCCTTTCTGGTTTAAAATGAAGATGGTGCCAGCTGTGTACAAAGCTTCAAGTGCCAGAAGCCTTTGAAAACATTTAAGCGTCTTACACACAAGGTTTTTTTTTTTTTTATATTCCGGCTTGTTTAGCAGGTTTGTTTGGGAGGAATTTGTTCAGAATCCTTGAACAACAGCTTCCTTTTGCATAATTAGAAAAAAGCTCCAAGCTCTGAGTGAAAATCTGCCGGTTTTCTTTGTAAGAAGGATGCCATTATGCGGCATCAGTGGTTGCTGCCAAACATGGGAAGCTGGACCGTTTCCAGACTGGTTTTCTTTGAAAAAAAAGAGAAAAAAATGGGAAAAACGGGATGAGCTGAATTAATGGACACCTGCAGCGAGGAGAGTATCACAAAAGCAAGTTGAGCGAAAGGTTTCAGCACAAGGGTCACGGCTATGGAAACTGTTGGCGGTGGCTGTGATGTCAAAGGGATTTACATGAACCACACGGTGATCTAAGAGCACCCAGAACGAGCTTTAGTGGAGAGGATAAGCTGGAGCTGCCGTGGCATTGCATACCAGGAGATCTGACTTAAATAGATGCACTCTTTGCTGCTTCTACATAAATGCATGTTTGAACACGAGCATCAATATGTTGGGAGAAATGTGGTGCTTTGGTTTGTGCATCTCAGCCTGAAAACAAGCTTAAATTTATCATTTTGATCAGATGATAATAAAAATGATTTTAGGTTAAAAAATGGTGGTTAGAAAATGGTGAAGCCTGTTTTAGTCTCTAACTTGTACTTAAGATCAACTTTACTCGTATTTGAATACCGGCTCTTTTCAGAGAGCCGGTGTCGGTACAGGATCTGCTCGGGTGCAAGATTGGCTCGGGTCCTTCGACTGCCGATGACGTCAAAGTACGGCAAACCCACTCGGACAAAGTACACTACACATCTTTATACTGTTGGAAAGAATTTAGCAGTTTCGTTATTAAAATAATGTTTCTTACGACGTAAGTTTGTGTTTATAATGGTATTTGTAAAATAAAACACTATATTGTATTCATAATGTTGAACTCCTCTTTGAGCACATCCCTTGAAGGATCATAGGTATTAGCAACACCTGTGAAATTGTATTTGCAGGAAAGAAGTGTGTCCCGTTTATTGAAGTACTTTGTGTTTAGAGTTTTTGACGTCTTGTCCATGCGAAGTTCAGGTACGCTCATAGCTGCTAGCCAAAACTCTGGAGTTAAAAGTTTTCTGGCTTTACTAAAATACCCAGCTGTACTTATGTGATTGATGGCAGTTTTACTTTCTATTAGACTCCAAATGTAATCATTTTGCACGTTTCTAATTCATAATTTGTAATAATGTATTTGGCGATATTAGCATTAGCATTCCTATGGGTTTTTCCATGTATATTAGCATTGCGCTAACCACTCGCTGCCAAATTGCAGCCTTTGTGATTAGAAAATCTCCTTTTGTCACATCGCAATTTAATTGCACATGCAGTTAATCGTTCAGCCCTAATGCAGCTCTATGCTAAAACTGTATTTTCAAAGAGGTAATGATGGATTTCTTTGTAAAAGTTGTCCATCTTTCCAACAGAAAAATTTGCCTGGACCAACGTAACGTAATAACAACGTAACGTGATTACGTCATTACGTAAGGTTCATGTTCAGCCAATCAACTACTTAGACGTCATTGGCAGTCGACGGACCACGAGCCGATTTTGTACCGACACCGGTTCTTTTGGCCCGGCTCACCAAAAAGAGCTGGCTCTTTCGGCTCCCAAGTGGCTCCTCAAATTTTCAGTTGCGTGGAGTACATTTATAACCAAAATAATGCAAAACTATGTAAAATGATTTACTAATGTAAAAAAATGCAATATATCAAATATTTATCATTTCTATGGATTTAATAACTGAACACTTTTAGAAATCTCTACTTTCCGACTGTTGGCGCTCATTTTCTCACCGTCTTCGTTGCACTCTCCCCTTTCTCGCTCGCCTTTTTCCTCCTCCTCATTCCCTCTCGTCTCCCTCCATCCGCATGTGCTCTGCTGTGTGTCTGAGTCTGATCCTCCCTCTTCCCCGCCCCTACTGCTCTGTGTGTGGACAGTCTGGACACGCAGTTACACATGTTGACCAATCGCCTGTGGCTTTCACCAAAGCAAGGGGGGAGGGGAGGGGAGGGCTCCCAATGACGAGCCAGCTCCTGTCATTCACTTCAAAGAGCCGGCTCTTAGAGATTTATTTCCTGATATTTGGAATTCTCGCCTCTATTGGCTAACAGCAACACGACTATCGTTGACTCAAACTTTGATGTTTATCTCCACATATAAAACAAAGTTGAAGGAGTTCTGCTGTGTTGTTGAGTTGCTAATGCTAATAGTTAGCTTCTACTAGCTGAGATGTTCTCTGCTGTTTCCTGTATGCTAAACCAACAACAGCCTTCCCTGTCGTGAGTCAAGATGGGTGAGTCCATGAAGAGGTTACCCTTAGGGTGTTTCTCAGTGCCAAGGAACCTTGCCTTGATGCCTTGGCCCCGCTCCGGTTGCCTAGGAGATATGTCATCAGGAACCGCCAAAACGTGTTCTAATGTTCATGTTCTACCGAGGCGTCTCTTCTCCGTTTGTTAGCCGTTTAGCTAGCTGAGCAAGGATACACGGGAGGTGTCTTGTAGCCTAGCCTTGGTCAAAAATTACCCACAATACACCGCGGTATTATCAAAAGGATGGCGGATTAGAAGCCGGCAGCTACTTCAGGGGCAAATTTCAAGTTTAAATGTAAGACAACTAATTTAAAATGTTGTTTTTAGATACAAAGAAGTTATCTATGGTTGGTTAGTTGCTTAGTAGTTTCAGCTTCGGTGGCTAGCGGGTAGTAACTCACTCATATATTTAATTTAATAAACATAAACACAGTTTAAAAAGTAAAAGGCTCATATATATATTTATATTCACACTAATGTGAATAAAATATAACATTATCTCCCATGTCACGTGACGTTACGTGACCACCGTGGAAGCCGCGGTCACGTGATGCAAGTCTGTTCCATTTAACTGTTTTCTTTGACCACGGAAGGACAGTGTCCTCGTAAGCAAGGCACCTGGCCTCGCAAGGCTAGGCGCCTTGACATTGAGAAACACCCTTAGACCCGCTCCCATGTATTTTAGACCAGATTTTTATGGTTGTATGTTATGAAACCACCAATATTATTGTGACGTGTCGTGGCCCTTTTCGGCCACAAGATGGCCTCAGTGGCCTTTGCCTTGCCTGTCTCCCGGTGCCCAGCTGTTTGGAACCAGTAATCAGGGAGCAGCTGTTAAAAGCTGCTCTCCTGCTTTCAGCCAGGGAGAAGGTCCAGAGTAGTGTAGACTGGGAACAGTTTATGCTATTCCCTTCTCCTCGTTTCGTTCACTTTTGGTACAACTTGGTTCACTCGCTAGTCTTCGGTTTGCTCTCACTAGGAATTTGGATTTGGATGAATAGGATTTGTTGATTTGGCTTATAGACTTCGGACCGGCTTTAGACTCTGACCTCGGATTTCCCCTTTTGGAATATATATATTTATTATTCTCGGTTTTCTTCCCACCCCCTTCTGGGGTGGCGTTTTCCGTTTCTCCCTTTTGAATAAAGCTCCGTTTGTGTTGTACATAGTATTGTTTGTTTTTTGTTCTTTGTAAATATTCCACTCGTTTTGTAATAAAATTCTTGTTTTTTAAGCGACACAGCACTTTGTTTATTATTAAATCCACACACTACTTTTATTACTCCCCTCCTCATCTCTTGTAGAGAGCCGGGGACGTAATAATTATTCAACAACTGGGCATCATTTAATTCATTTACAACAACATTTAGATATTTCCAGAGATTAATGGTAAAAACACAATGTCACTGTTGTTGTTTTATTATTAATTGATATATTTTCATCATTCAAGGTGACGGTGGCAGAGGAGTTAGGTGTGACTAGAAATTGTTACTGCATTGATTTATTTTTTGTTTTTTTAAACTTCAACGTTGTGCTTAATTTTGAACGAAACAAGTAAAATCCTCTGGATTTTTGACACTGAAGTAAATAATATTCAGGGGCCTCATTTATCAAGCTTGCTTACGCACAAAACGGGGTCAGAAAACAACTTTCCACGCAAACTTTGGGATTTATGAAAGAAAAATTAGCAGAAAAATGTGCGCAACTTTGTTGACTAAGGCTTACACACATGTTGGACATGGAGAGCACCTGCAATGCTGCTGCTGAGAAGATACAGTTATGAAATCCTGCAGCATTATCACTTGTACTGCTTCATTTTCACACAGAACAAGACCCCCCCCCCCCACACACACACACACACGCACGCACACACACACACACACACACACACACACACACACACACACACACACACACACACACACAGCCTGAAGTGCAGAAAACGGAATGCTGAACATCAGCAGGGGGACAGATTGAGACAGGATGTCATGCGTCTGTGACAGTGTGTGTCCTGTCACTGTGACCCGATTGATCATGCGCCCTGGCTACTTGTACAAGGTAGATCTCTGTTTGGGTGACTGGGTAGCATGCATCACTTTCACCCGGGAGTCTGGGGATCGAATCTCGATTGGACCATTCTTTTATATCCACCACAGATCTCTCTGAAGAACTCAGCATTGACGGCTTCAGCAACGCTGTGCCACTCCGTGGATTTTCTCTTATTTGTTTTGCAAAAGCACTTCCTTTCATTTCTCCACCTCACCCACAGGTACCTCAATTTCTGCTTGTGAAGTAGCGCTTCCTTGATCTGCCTTGATCTACGGTCGCCATGTCATTGGCGGAGCGCTGCAACAGCCGGCTTATGTATATGCATGAGATCCACAAGGCACTTTGCATTGACCATTTATGGCAGTAAGTGGGCGTGGTGAGGGCGGGATGTGACTAAAAGCAGCTGAGAAACATTCTCGTTAGTCTCCGATTTATGAAGCGGAGAATGCGTGCAGCTGTGCGTCCTCCATGTTTGATAGATCATAAACCTACTTGGCGTAAGTACATTTTTTTGCTGAGCTTAAGTACGGTTTTAGTAAGGATTCTACACCATGTTTGATAAAAGAGACCCCTGCTCATTATAAACAACAATCGTAGCTTTCTTCACTGGGAAATCCAGAAGCTCTTAATGACCAAGCTCCATCACATCATATCCCTTATAGTTGGAGCTCATCCCAACAGGGTGCTTCTCTTTTAGGTTACAGGCTTGCTCGAAGTTCAGAGAATTTAAAAGTAGAACTGGAGGCTTTCAGCTATCAGGCTTCTCTCCCAGTTTAGGATTGGGAGGAGGACACCCAGCCTTATCTTTGCGGGCTCTAGTACACTAAACCAACGTTAAGAACCTGTGGTGACAGCAGAACCCGCTCCTGCCTCTCCTGGGAGATAAAAAGGTTAGAACTTGGATGCAAACAACTGTCAGCGGCACGTGGCTGAATACAGTTACGAGGAATTAGGTTCAAATATGTCTGAACTGAAAACCACGCATACCGATTTAAACACAAATGTAATGGGTTGTTAAACAAACACGTGGAAAATAACTTTAAATAAAATAGAAACAGTCAAATAAAATAAATAATACACATCTCATAGTTTCTTGAAGTAAGATTCATCACCTTTCAAATGCCAGAATGTGAAATTTAAATAATTTTGAAACAATGCAATAATAAAATTAAAGCTGTTTTTTTTATCCTGAAAACAGATCACACAGTATTCAGAGCTCACTGATTATTTTCTGAACGTGTTGTGTATGACGGTCAGCTGCTAACGCATCAAACTTTAGATTTGATAACATTATCAGAGTAGTAGCTATCTTGAGTTGAGGTAATTAAAAAAATCTATTAGAGGTTCATTCCTGGTAATAAGCCTTACAGATTTACTCTCAGGTGGAGCATCAAAGCGTCTGCTTTTAATGTCACGCCTGATACTTAAAACTGTATTGTTATTGTTTTTGAATGCTTTGTAATTCTGACCTTACACGGAGACAGAGGTGAAAGAGAAGGGACGAGACAAAAGGTGGTGGTGGTGGTGGTGGTGGTGGTGGGGGGGGGGGGGGGTGTTCCACAAAAATAAACAATTATGAACAAGAATCTGCTTCCAGACCTGCAGAAAGAGAGAAGAAAAAAATCGGAAAAAAAATAAAAATAAATGGGACACAACAACAAGAGCAAGCTATCACTGCGTCAACTTGATGAAGAAATATAAAATCAACATTGTTTAACTGAACAATCACACGATAATAAATCACAGTGCATTAAGTGCCCACCATAGCCTTAAGACATGTGTTGAACGTGCCCAAGTCCATACTTATGAGAGCACCATGTGAGTACTTGTGTGTGTACACGCGCTTGTTTATGTAAGGTTTCTCTATAGAAGCGTCCAATAGAGAGTGTGAGGGACCACAGATCTACCCCCTAGAGATGTGTAGGAGACGGAGGGAGCTCCAAGTCCCAGAGATCCAGGAGCTGCCCCAGAGCGCAGGAACTCCAGGGAGACTGTGACCAGAAAAGCCCCCGCCCCCCTCGAGAGGCACAGAGGATCGCCCCGCGGGGCCACAACCAGCAGCCGGCAGAGTCCCGGGAGATATCGGCGGCAAGCCCACAGGCCCGCCCACAGCCTCCCACCCCCTAGCCGGCCGAGCTCGGGACCCTATGACCCGGGACCCAGGGGTGACCATCCCCGCCGGGGACCCAGCAGAGCCCAGGGACCCAGACCCCACCAGGCAGCCACCGGGATTGATCAGGCAGACACCAAAGATCTTAAACCCCCTGACCCGGGAGCCACGACCCAGGCAGACCAAGGCACCGCACTCCACACCAGGTGTGGCAGGGGGAGGGGAGACGAAGATGTATATCATCAAAAGAAGTCCCAGGAGAGGGGAGGAGTCAAAGGCCCCGCCTGACATATACAGTCATACACAAACACAGTCACACACACCCTCCCTCACGCTCACACATGCACATACAACCAAAGACTTACAAAAATGCACGCCGGACACCCACTCATGCTCCCCCTACACACCCTAAAACCGACTTGTTAAGGAGCGCGTGCACGCCAGCACGCATTCACACAAGACTTGCAGCTCACGAGAACTGCAGACACAGATTCTGCAGCATTCTGGAGGATTTCCTGTTAACCACGATCATTAGATGAAAAGGGGAGGAGGGCAATTTTTCCAAGGAGGCGAGCGGCTCAGAGAGCCAGCGTGCCATATCGGCAGGTGAGTGGCTGAGCCAGGTGGAGGTGCAGCTGCCTCACCTGAAGACCAGTGTGGTGCAGCCATTTAGTAGTTTGCTGATAACGTCACGTTTTTCAGCTCAGCCATCGGCCACAGCTGGTTTTACGTAAAGGTGGAGCAGAGTTTTAACCTGAAGATGGAGATAGAATTATGGTTTTGGGCTGAAATATCAAATTTAAAGTGAGTTGCACTAAACTGCTACACTAATGATTACACATGTGCACAGCACCATTAAACACTCATCTATACAGGTTATCAGCAAAAAAAAAAAAAAAAAGTTCATTTAGGCGTTACTTGCTCTTTAAGGATCCTTCAAATTGGGACGGCTTTGTCGTCCTTTGAAGTATGCAGCCCCAGGATCTGGACACGCCCACCGAGTGATTACTTTGAACAAAATCATGAACATGATGCAGCACAGCAACCTGATGGACAAGAGACAGTTTATTAAACAACAATAAAAAAAGGTTTATTTTGAAATTCCACCTCTAATTTGATAACTTTTCCCTCTTCGCCGTCCTTCAAACCACACTCCTCATCACAACCGTAGAGTTTTGCTCTAATATGTGGTTTCTGTCTTATTTTCTGCAAGTGAAACACCCCTAGACGCATCTCTTTGAGGTGCCATTGAACAGTTTGGGATAAAAGCACAGAAGAGCACATCTGCAGTTTGTCAATATCTTGCGAATCCAAATCAGATAACTGCAGTGAAACCCCCGTTAGGATGCCTTTGTCTGTGACGGCAGCACAAAGGTTCGGCCTGGTTTCCCTCGACCCCGGGTAGGAAACACAGTGATCACACTAAAGACTTCGCAGGGCTTTGTGCTTCGCTCGAGAACCCTGTTGTTCTAAAACCGTGCGCCTCAGTCTCACACACAAGCAGAAGGCTGTGCATCTACACACACACAAACACATGACACAGATTCACTTGTTCACACTGATAGAAATTCACACAAACTAATTCATTCTCTCACACAGAAACAAACTCATATACACACCGCGCCGCGCCCCACTTCTGTTTAGGGAAAAAAGTAATTACTTTCTCTCCCTGCCTCAATGCCTTCAGAAGCCTCGGCGGGGCGATTCCCCAGTGAGCCGGTGAAATTCACTTAAACAGCTTTTGAGAGAGTAAGCAGTCTTATTGTTGCGTACTGAGACTTTGATTGGAAAGGGAGAAAAAATGAGTGAAGCAGAGGAGGGAGCAGGAGAATATTAGTAAATAAAACTCTTGCCCAGAAATATTTTTCCTATTTTTCTCTTTTCTTTTACCTCCGAGTCTTTATTCCCTTTGACTCGGTTAACAACGGCTGCTGCGGTGGCAGTGTGTGTGTGTGTGTGTGTGTGTGTGTGTGTGTGGGTGGGTGGGGGGGGGGGACTCCACAGAACAGGTCTGTGTCTTTAAAAGCTCTGGGGGCTCACCTCCTCTGTGCGCACGTTTAAATGTGCCGGCGTGGCCTTGTGTGTTCATGCTTTCACCGTTCTTCCTTCATTAAAATTACACATCTCCTCAATCTTTCAGACTCCATCTTCATCAGGAGTCGTTTTACGCACACGTCTCTATTTTTGGATGGCTAAACCTCGACTCTCGGCCGCGCCCTCCATCCACCTGCGAGACGTGTGGTGCTGGGTTTCATCAAGATCAGAATGCAGGATTAGCACTTTGGGAAATGACCTGGAGAACCCTCCTGGGATCCGTTCACAAGCAGCGTTTCTTCATATCAGGGAATTGTGGGATCATCGGTTGCGTTATTTTCCTGAATTTACCTCCCGGCTGTGTCAGATGCACTGGCCAAGTTGACCTCTTGCATTCTGGAGGTACGCATTATCAGCCAAGGAGGTGCATTTAGATTTATTACACTTTTGATCAAGACATCTGCACACATCTGGGGCTTTTATAACCCTCCAAAGTCATGGATGAAGCAGCAAAAAGAACAAAGGAAATCTGCAGAGAGTCCATTAACATAAAAGAATTTGACAATGTGTAGGTGTGTAGCTGGCATCCTCCCTTAATGCTGTTTGACATCCCTTATGGGTCATCGCCATTAGTTAAAATGTGCAAATTTACTCCCTGAGAGACAAAGAGTTGATCCTTTAGATATGTTGTTCCTTCTTTTAACTCATTCACTGCCATTGACGACTAAAATCGTCATTTTAGATCCAACCGTTCACTGCATTTTTTTACTGTTTGAGCATCGGAACGAGCCCCCGCGCTGAGAGAACAAACATCTCAGCCCTGAAGCCGATCTTCATCCGCATACGTCACACGTCACATGATCAGGAAGCAGACCATCCATGTGTTAGGAGATCGTTTTGGGCCGTTCCTGTAAAAAAAAGTGAGGCGCAAACCGGAAAAGCTTCTCCCGATCACAGTTCAACAACGGATTATGAAAGAACGGATAACGCTCGAAACACACGGCTTCTTCCTGATGTAAGAGGTGAGTCTCCGCTTTGTTTTGGTTGTTTTGGCATCGACATCATGCTAGCGTGCAACGTTCTGTGACTCTTAAAAAAACAGTAAAAACGGTGAGAAACGCTGGCAGTGAATAAGTTAAGTGCACTTACGGCTGACGTCTTCGCTTTAAACTAACAAAACCAAAAGGAGTAGGACCAAACAAAGCCAGACGCTAACAGAGGTGAGGAATTATGAAGAGAACTGAGAAGTGTGGCCCTCTCGGCAGCTCTGGGAGCTCATAATCCCAAAGTATGTGGGAGCATGCCTCTATTCTGTCTTTTCATCCCTTGCTTCGTTGCAGTCTAGAGAAGTTTTCAAACAGATCTGTTTCAAATGTGTTTTCCCTGCGTGACTGACTGTTTTCAAGGACTCCGCAGCCTGGCGTCGCTGGTCATGTTCTGATGAGAAGAAAGCAAAACAAGGAGAAACGAGGTTAAATATTCAATTCAATTCAAGTTTATTTATAAAGCGCCAAATCACGACAAGAGTCGTCTCAAGGCACTTCACATAATAAACATCCCAATTCAGGAGAGTTCATTAGGCCAATCAGAAATAATGTTTCCTATATAAGGAACTCAGCAAATTGCATCGAGTCACTGACTAGTGTCAGTGACTTTACAGCAATCCTCATACTAAGCAAGCATGCAGCGACAGTGGAGAGGAAAACTCCCTTTTAACAGGAAGAAACCTCCAGAGGATCCTGGCTCAGTATAAGCAGCCATCCACCACGGCTCACTGGGGATGGAGAAGACAGACAGACACACACACACACACACACACACACACACACACACACACACACACACGCACACACACACACACACAGCGAGGCACGTGGTGCAGATTGGTGGCGCACGGGCACAGGATGTGCGAAAGCAGACGGGGAGACAAAAACCAAAGTGTGGGACAGAGATGTTTAAGAGAAAATACTCAGATGTAGTATCCGGAAAAGGTGAAGACATGAAAGTGCAGGGGAGAAGTATGCGTGGGGGTTAACTTTGCCTCTTTCCATCTCTTCCTTCCTTTGATCTTTCTGACTTCTTGCCACCAAAGTAAGTCAGACAGAAAGTGAGAAAAGGTGAGCAGGAAAGGGAAGCCGAAGCATGAAGGAGCAGAAAGAGATGAGAGGAAAAGAAGCAAATAAGAATCTGGGTAAAGGAAGAAAGGACGAGGTACAGTGAGACGGTTTGAAAATCATCTAGAAGTGGAGGCGAGGTGAGAGAGAAGCGAGATGAAGAGAAGGAGCTTGAGTTTGGGGATGAAATGAGAGGGAATAAGCTGAGTCATGGGAAACATGAAGACAGATGAGGCAGTAGGGAGCAATGCTGAGAGAACGAGGCTGAGGAGAAATTGTGTTTCACAGCACTAATTATGAGGCCAAGCAATAAAAGGCAGTTAGTGCTGGAGATCAAACTGGTTGGTGATGGGGCAAGTGAGAGTATTTCAGAGCAGAAACCGGTGCTGAACCGCTCCAGCTGCTGAGGAGATGCTAAAGAATCGCCACGATGCCTGCTAATGTCCAACGTTAGACCTGATTAATAATAAAGTCAGATTAGGAAAGTCCTCAGCAAAAAAAAAAAAGAGAGAAAGGTCTGAGTGTGAAAGCGGCGAGTGATTTAGTCACGCAGAGGCATCGTGAAAAAGGAGCCAGGACAGCAGAGGTGACATTTAAATTGTCTCCTCACGCTGAGGTTCTCTTCACGCTGGTCCAAATAACAGACTCACAGTCACACTCAATAACCCCAAATAACTTACGGCTTTTATCTTCGATCAGAGAGCATGGTCGACGCCAAATCCCACGTCAAATGACTCGGCAGTTCTGCACTTTATTGAGAAAACAGAACTCCTTGGTGGACCTGTTAGTTCTCCTAGTGGGTTAGAGTCGGTGTTACTCATCCGTACATGAATCTTTACAAGGTCAACTTCACTGACAAAATGTATTTGAATCATTATGTCTGATTACAAGCAGTCACTCTGAGTGTTTCATGCAGGCTGAACATGAAAATAGTCTCCTACACCTACCTCCTGCATTAGCTTCTGGTAGAAAACAGACGGTGAAACTCTAGGATTAGAAAATCCTGACACATCTACGTCACACTGTCAATTAACATCCATGGACTCACCCATCTGGACTCACGACGGGGAAGGCTGTTGTTGGTTTAGCGTCCAGGAAACAGCAGAAGTCGTCTCGACTAGTGGAAGCTAACTGTTAGCATTAGCAACTTCACCACACGGCTGAACTCCTTCAGGTTTGCGTTATTTGTGGAGATAAAACATCAACATTGCAAAGGAAACTGGGTCAGTGGTAGAGTTGCACTGCTGTTAGCCAATCAGAGACGAGATGTTTGAATATCAGGAAATAAGACTCCAAATCCTGCCGCCTGAAGCTACTTCCTCCTCCAGCTGAATTCCACACACTCAAACACGCGCACCGGAGCTCTTTTTCCCCCAGAGAATTACTTACAAGGAGTTCATTCCTGCTAGAGACCACTGCAGATGTGTTAAAAACATGAGTTGAGATGACCTGTAACATGATAATAAGAGGCAACAGATCTAGGGGGGAACTCGGGATGGATAATACCTCGGGTGAATCGTTCCTGGGTCATCTCCTGGTGGGCCCACAAGAACCTCAGAGAAAGCAACCAGGAGGAACACTAGTCAGATGGCTGGACCACCTCAGCGGTCTCCTGATGCTGCAGAGGAGCAGCTACCTGAGGATAACAAAGCTCCTGACCTTAAGGATGAGCCCAGCCACGCTACGTTTCAACCATTTAGGTCTCAGCCTGGAACACGGATATATTCGGTAATCATGAGTTTTACCTGACATTTTTCTTTTTCTCAGAAGGAACCCTTGACCTCTTTGTTGTAGGTAGGAGTAGGCAATTCTGGTTCTAGAGTGTCGCTATCCAGCATGTTTTAGCTGTTTCCCTGCTCCAACACACCTGATTGAGTGGTCGAATCACCTGTTCACCAGTTCATCAAGCTCTGCAGAAGCCTGTTAATCACCTTCTGATTAAAACTGGGTGTGTTGGAGCAGAAAAACAACTATAACATGCTGGATGGCAGCAGTGGAGGACCAGGACTACCCACCCCTGCTGCAGATGAAGCCTCAGTCCATGTGGGAATATCAAGGAATCATATGATGAAATCAAAGTAGTTTACCCAATTTAAAGACTCGTTCAGGACTCAATAGGGACCGCAATGGCTCAGGAGCTAGAGCGGGTTGTCCAGTTATCGCAGGGTTGCAGGTTCGATCCTGGCTCCAACCAGAGAATGCTGCTGTTGTGTCCTTGAGCAAGACACTTAACTTGCCTGGTGGTTGTTAAAGGGACCGGTGACACCAGAGTTCGGCAGGCCTCGCCTCCATCAGTGCACCCCAGGGCAGCGGTGGTTACATCGTAGCTCACCCCCACCGGTGTGTGAATGAGTGATTCACACACTGGTGGCGCCTTGGGGGGTTGTACAACCTCAAGAAGGCGCTATACAAATACAGGTAATTTACCGTTTTACCAGTAATCTTGAATTATGTGCAGTTCCCCAAAACCCTATTTTTGCCATTTATGTACATTTGCATCTGATATAATCCTTGATGTCCTCTCGCCAAAAGGTTTAAGGCCTCCTTTTTACCAAACAAATGAAAGTTAATTAAAAGGTCTACTCAGTTAAAAGGTAAAACCCGATCAGAGGTACAATCTAAAACACAAACTGAGCAAAATGGTGGAACTTTGCTCCTGAAAACGACGTCATAATAAATAAATGTAACAGCTGGAGTCGAGCAGCATAAACGTTCCGTCACATTTTCAACAAAACGTTCTTTTCTTCCTCCATTTAATCAAAGTTATTATTATTATTATTGTTGTTGTTGTTGTTGTTGTTATTTGTGTCTGCAGTAATCTGTGTAGGGACATACCTTTACTCTCTGGCGCTTTGGCTTGAACGAGCTGGACTCAGGTAACCCGTTTAAACACGAGCATGACTGATTCTGTCGGATCAGACCGGTCACGCCTACAGATACATCCTGACGGTCGTGACCACATCACCGGGCGTTCAAAGAATGAAGACAGAAAACAAAAACAGATCATCCGGAAAATGACGAATAACTGTTTAGCATCCTTCATTAGGAACAGAATAAAGGCCTGATTGATTAAAAATTGGGACGTTTTCTTCATGTCGCTCAGGATTAACATTCGTCTTTGTTTCTAACATCATTTTGAGATTTGGATTATTTCATTATTAGCAGGAAACGCTGGTGATCCTATTAAAAGCCTATAGATCCCAGAAGTGTCAGTCAACCGTCAGCACTGATCTTCGAGGTCTGTTATTTACAAAGGATGTTGTTGCGTAAGCTTTGAATCTCACTTTTACAGTGGTGGCAGCACAGCTGGAGAGATAGATGAAAAATAATGAATTTAAAGAGGTCCTTCACTGAGGAACCATTTCTTATTTTTGAACGTGATCATTTACTCTCAGTTTAACATGCAGGCTGAACATGAAAATAGTCTCCTACACATATCTCCTGCAGTAGCCTCTGATAGAAAATAGACTGTGAGGATTAGAAAACTCTGACAGATCAACGATCACGGCTCCACAGCCCCACAAAGTTTACGAGTCACATCTTCACACTGTACGGCCCAGTGCTCTGGTGCGACCTGACTGCTCACGCTGTACGTGTGGTAGCAACACGTTAGATCTCAAAATATGCTAAAGCACAGCAGGGCGATAACCTCACGAGGGATGAGCAAAATATCAAACAAGTTAGATATTCGTTCGACCACACCATTGCTAATTGGGAGCTGGTTGTGAGGTGTCACCCCCTCTCATTACCCCCGTATACTACGCAACGCATGACGCTAAACCCACCTCGACTTCAAGATCCACGCACGAGAGGAAAATCAACTCAAAATGGGCCAAAAATCACACTGTTTACGTCCAGTTATCTTCAGTGTCAGTGAAACACCCATTTCTAGACCTCTGCGTTGCCATGGTTACTCATGAAATGCCACCGATTAGTCTGCTTATGTGCAGAATATTCATGAGGCACTTTGCATTGACCATATATGGCAGACATTGTGTGGGTAGGAGGCGGAATATGTTCAAAATCACCTGAACATATGTAGGGTGAGTGGAGTGCAGGTGTGTTTTATAGGCGGTTTAAGTGATTTTGGTGATCTTGAGTAGACATTTAGTAAGGATTCATAAACGTACGTTTATAAATGAAGCCCTGTGTGAAGTGGCACCTTTCAACATTTCCTCTGGAACCATTATAATAAAACCAAATCCAATGCAATTCAATTCAGTTTATTTATAAAGCGCCAAATCACAACAAGAGTCGTCTCAAGGACCTTCACACAGTAAACATTCCAAAACAGGTCAGTTCACTAAGCCAATCAGAAAAAAAGTTTCCTATATAAGGAACCCAGCAGGTTGCATCGAGTCACTGACTAGTGCCAGTGACTATACAGCAATCCTCATAGTAAGCAAGCATTTAGCGATGGTGGAGAGGAAAACTCCCTTTCAACAGGAAGAAACCTCCAGAGAATCCTGGCTCAGTATAAGCAGCCGTCCTCCACGACTCACTGGGGATGGAGACAGAACACACACACACACACACACACACACACACACACACACACACACACACACACACACACACACACACACACACACACACACACACACACACACACACACACACACACACACGCGCGCAACATATATACCAAGTAACGTTTCTATGTTCCACTTCCCAGCTCACAAATAATGACCTCATTTTGACTGCAGAGCTTTGTTTCATTTTAGGATCCGCAAACAAATTCATTTATAAACACAAGGACTTCTCATGCGAGACCCGCGATCTGCGATCTGGCAGGATCTTTTTCTTCCGGGTGGATCATCTGAACCATTGGTTCGCATAACAGTCAATCATCCTGGTTAATTATTCACACGCGTCGTTCGTGCTCGTTGCTGGGTGTGCAGCGGCAGCCTTCACTCCTCGCTGTTCTCACCGGGTTTTTTTTACAAAATGGCCGAGTCGCAGGAGAAAAAGTGTTTTTAAAGTTTACGATAAGTTTACGAGAAAAGCCTCATCAGGGAGAAAAAAGATCCATTTTTTAGGAAACTCTTTTCAACGATGGAGTGCGCTGGAAGCGAAGCTTGGGTTTCCCACAGACGCCTCTGTCGCCGACTTCCATCTCCACAGGTAAACTAAAGTTCAGCATGTGGAGAATTTCATTTCAGATTACTGCTAGAAGAAGTTACAGCTACTTGTGAACAGAGCGTGCACGAGGATTACTAGGCTTTCTCTCTAGTGCGCTTTTTTTTTTAAAAGGTGGAGAGGGCGGTTCTTTCCTGAATCTCCGCGTTGGCTTTAAGATGGTTTTCAGATAGAAATGTTGTGGCTGACAGCAAATAACGCAAATATTTCTTCATCAAGTTTTGGTAAAAACTGACGGGTGCAAATTAGCCATGGAGCTTGTGATTTTGTGTTGCAGTGAGGAAGACATCATTAAAACTGTAATCCTTCACTTTCATAAATCAGACCTTTTAGGGAAGCTTTTCTGATTTTTTTTACTTCATTAGAAGAGAAGAAGAAAGACACTTTCATCATTAAAGCAGTTCAGCTGATCCCCCATCTTTTCTTTTTTATCAGATTAGAACACAAGACATTCTGTCAAATTTTAATTTATGTGCATTTACGCCATTCTACGGTGAAGTGACAGTAGCTGGATCCAAACAAGTGTGTGTGTGTGTGTGTGTGTGTGCTGAGTCATTCCCCCCAACCAACAGATGAGCTCTGGGTGTTTTTTCCAGGATGCGTTTGAATCTGTGCCTTCATGCAAACTCTATGGCTTAAACTCCTAGTTTCAGGTGTGTGCATGACAATTTGCCCTCGGTTTGTTGGCATATCTGACAAACAATTGATCGGCTAATTGAACCCGGGAACCCTTTCATGTTTTAACACGTGTTCCTGGCTAGACGATTTTGATGGGACGTTTGAAGACGAAGGCTGCCACCATAATCAGGATGCCCTGTCAGCTTCAAATGGATTAGAGCTTGATTTGCGTGCCGGCACTTCAGAGTTCAATTGCAGCGGGGTGGAGGGATGAAGGAGGGGTGGGTTGGAAGGCAGAGAAAGGGAAATGCATTTCAGAGAGGGTTGCATTTGGTGGATTTGAAAACAGGATGCATCCTTTGCTCATTAGCAAGAGGGGAAGCCGTTTGAAGTTGAAATGTTTGGCAGTGTTGGCAGCAAATATGACAAGAAAGTGCCATAATGAAATTTAGATGCTCGTTTTCTAACAAACCTCAAGGAATGATGGGAACCAGCAGCAGACAAATATTCAGTGGATAAACATTTTGATAAAAATGTGTATTTTATCTCCTTAGATGGGTCTGTGCTTGGGTTCACAGCCCTGCAGGGCTTTAACTGTTGGACACAAACTATCACTGGAGCTGTAAATTATACACAGTGTGAAACCTCAACATTGCAACACTGTGCCATCTGTTTATTCTGAAGCGTTTGGTATGCAGAGCTGTCTTTCACATGCTACGTTAACACAGACGTGTAAAAATGTCGTTTGTTTTTCAACTTTGCTTTGGGAACAAATGATAGCATCAGTGGGTGATTATTATGCAAGCATCACGACCGTTGCATTTGGTCTTTTGTCGAGCAATTAGGTTAGTTTTAGTTTCAGAATTCAAGGTTCAGATTAGAGGATATCTGATAGGAGAACAAATCAGGTAAAATCTTAGCTGTTTATCATCACCGAACAGCAGTAAAGTCGGTTCGAGAACCCCACTGTGGGCCACCAACAACTGCAGGTCTTAACTCATTCGCTGCCA
The DNA here is from genome assembly GCF_043380555.1 of Nothobranchius furzeri. Lineage (NCBI taxonomy): Eukaryota > Metazoa > Chordata > Actinopteri > Cyprinodontiformes > Nothobranchiidae > Nothobranchius > Nothobranchius furzeri. The sequence goes on from NC_091746.1 coordinate 28,196,501, forward strand.
GCGTTTCTCACCGTTTTTACTGTTTTACTGCAACAGAACTTTGCGCGCTAGGATGATGTCAACGCCAAAACAACCAAAACAAAGCAGAGACTCTTATATCAGGAAGAATCCGAGCGTTTCGAGCGTTGTCTGGTCTTTTTAAATTGCCCATATACGACCACACTTTCAGTGATTTCAAAATGCTCTAAAATTGCTGTTTCCACTGGGCCATTCCACTTTAGATCAACAGTATACAACCCCACAGTGATACCATATCAATATCAAGTAGTTCTGATGGTGCTTTCCAAAATAAAGGCCTTTTTAAATTGCCCAAATACGACCAAACTTTCAGTGATTTCAAAATGCTCTAAAATTGCTGTTCCCACTGGGTCATTCCACTTTAGATCAACAGTATACAACCCCACAGCGATACCATATCAATATCAAGTAATTCTGTTAGTGCTTTCCAAAATAAAGGCCTTTTTAAATTGCCCATATGTGACCAAACTTTCAGTGATTTCAAAATGCTCTAAAATGGAAAATTGCTGTTTCCACTGGGGCATTCCACTTTAGATCAACAGTATACAACCCCACAGTGATACTATATCAATATCAAGTCATTCTGATGGTGCTTTCCAAAATAAAGGCCTTTTAAATTTGCCCATATACGACCAAACTTTCAGTGATTTCAAAATGCTCTAAAATGGGAAATTGCTGTTTCCACTGGGTCATTCCACTTTAGATCAACAGTATACAACCCCACAGTGATACCATATCAATATCAAGTAATTCTGATGGTGCTTTCCAAAATAAAGGCCTTTTTAAATTGCCCATATACGACCAAACATTCAGTGATTTCAAAATACTCTAAAATTGCTGTTTCCTCTGGGTCATTCCACTTTAGATGAACAGTATACAACCCCACAGTGATACCATATAAATATCAAGTAATTCTGATGGTGCTTTCCAAAATAAAGGCCTTTTAAAATTGCCCAAATACGACCAAACTTTCAGTGATTTCGAAATGCTCTAAAATGGAAAATTGCTGTTTCCACTGGGTCATTCCACTTTAGATCAACAGTATACAACCCCACAGTGATACCATATCAATATCAATTAATTCTGATGGTGCTTTCCAAAATAAAGGCCTTTTTAAATTGCCCATATACGACCAAACTTTCAGTGATTTCAAAATGCTCTAAAATTGCTGTTCCCACTGGGTCATTCCACTTTAGATCAACAGTATACAACCCCACAGCGATACCATATCAATATCAAGTAATTCTGTTAGTGCTTTCCAAAATAAAGGCCTTTTTAAATTGCCCATATGCGACCAAATTTTCAGTGATTTCAAAATGCTCTAAAATGGAAAATTGCTGTTTCCACTGGGTCTTTCCACTTTAGATCAACAGTATATAACCCCACAGTGATACCATATAGATATCAAGTCATTCTGATGGTGCTTTCCAAAAAAAGTTCTTTTTAAATTGCCCATATACGACCAAACTTTCAGTGATTTCAAAATGCTCTAAAATGGGAAATTGCTGTTTCCACTGGGTCATTCCACTTTAGATCAACAGTATACAACCCCACAGTGATACCATATCAATATCAAGTCATTCTGATGGTGCTTTCCAAAATAAAGGCCTTTTTAAATTGCCCAAATACGACCAAACTTTCAGTGATTTCAAAATGCTCTAAAATTGCTGTTTCCACTGGGTCATTCCACTTTAGATGAACAGTATACAACCCCACAGTGATACCATATCAATATCAAGTAATTCTGATGGTGCTTTCCAAAATAAAGGCCTTTTTAAATTGCCCATATACGACCAAACTTTCAGTGATTTCGAAATGCTCTAAAATGGAAAATTGCTGTTTCCACTGGGTCATTCCACATTAGATCAACAGTATACAACCCCACAGTGATACCATATCATTATCAAGTAATTCTGATGGTGCTTTCCAAAATAAAGGCCTTTTTAAATTGCCCATATACGACCAAACTTTCAGTGATTTCAAAATGCTCTAAAATTGCTGTTCCCACTGGGTCATTCCACTTTAGATCAACAGTATACAACCCCACAGCGATACCATATCAATATCAAGTAATTCTGTTAGTGCTTTCCAAAATAAAGGCCTTTTTAAATTGCCCATATGCGACCAAACTTTCAGTGATTTCAAAATGCTCTAAAATGGAAAATTGCTGTTTCCACTGGGGCATTCCACCTTAGATCAACAGTATACAACCCCACAGTGATACTATATCAATATCAAGTCATTCTGATGGTGCTTTCCAAAATAAAGGCCTTTTAAAATTGCCCATATACGACCAAACTTTCAGTGATTTCAAAATGCTCTAAAATGGGAAATTGCTGTTTCCACTGGGTCATTCCACTTTAGATCAACAGTATATAACCCCACAGTGATACCATATCAATTTCAAGTCATTCTGATGGTGCTTTCCAAAATAAAGGCCTTTTTAAATTGCCCAAATACGACCAAACATTCAGTGATTTCAAAATACTCTAAAATTGCTGTTTCCACTGGGTCATTCCACTTTAGATGAACAGTATACAACCCCACAGTGATACCATATCAATATCAAGTAATTCTGATGGTGCTTTCCAAAATAAAGGCCTTTTTAAATTGCCCATATACGACCAAACTTTCAGTGATTTCGAAATGCTCTAAAATGGAAAATTGCTGTTTCCACTGGGTCATTCCACATTAGATCAACAGTATACAACCCCACAGTGATACCATATCATTATCAAGTAATTCTGATGGTGCTTTCCAAAATAAAGGCCTTTTTAAATTGCCCATATACGACCAAACTTTCAGTGATTTCAAAATGCTCTAAAATTGCTGTTCCCACTGGGTCATTCCACTTTAGATCAACAGTATACAACCCCACAGCGATACCATATCAATATCAAGTAATTCTGTTAGTGCTTTCCAAAATAAAGGCCTTTTTAAATTGCCCATATGCGACCAAACTTTCAGTGATTTCAAAATGCTCTAAAATGGAAAATTGCTGTTTCCACTGGGGCATTCCACCTTAGATCAACAGTATACAACCCCACAGTGATACTATATCAATATCAAGTCATTCTGATGGTGCTTTCCAAAATAAAGGCCTTTTAAAATTGCCCATATACGACCAAACTTTCAGTGATTTCAAAATGCTCTAAAATGGGAAATTGCTGTTTCCACTGGGTCATTCCACTTTAGATCAACAGTATATAACCCCACAGTGATACCATATCAATTTCAAGTCATTCTGATGGTGCTTTCCAAAATAAAGGCCTTTTTAAATTGCCCAAATACGACCAAACATTCAGTGATTTCAAAATACTCTAAAATTGCTGTTTCCACTGGGTCATTCCACTTTAGATGAACAGTATACAACCCCACAGTGATACCATATCAATATCAAGTAATTCTGATGGTGCTTTCCAAAATAAAGGCCTTTTAAAATTGCCCATATACGACCAAACTTTCAGTGATTTCGAAATGCTCTAAAATGGAAAATTGCTGTTTCCACTGGGTCATTCCACTTTAGATCAACAGTATATAACCCCACAGTGATACCATATAGATATCAAGTCATTCTGATGGTGCTTTCCAAAAAAAGTTCTTTTTAAATTGCCCATATACGACCAAACTTTCAGTGATTTCAAAATGCTCTAAAATGGGAAATTGCTGTTTCCACTGGGTCATTCCACTTTAGATCAACAGTATACAACCCCACAGTGATACCATATCAATATCAAGTCATTCTGATGGTGCTTTCCAAAATAAAGGCCTTTTTAAATTGCCCAAATACGACCAAACTTTCAGTGATTTCAAAATGCTCTAAAATTGCTGTTTCCACTGGGTCATTCCACTTTAGATGAACAGTATACAACCCCACAGTGATACCATATCAATATCAAGTAATTCTGATGGTGCTTTCCAAAATAAAGGCCTTTTTAAATTGCCCATATACGACCAAACTTTCAGTGATTTCGAAATGCTCTAAAATGGAAAATTGCTGTTTCCACTGGGTCATTCCACATTAGATCAACAGTATACAACCCCACAGTGATACCATATCATTATCAAGTAATTCTGATGGTGCTTTCCAAAATAAAGGCCTTTTTAAATTGCCCATATACGACCAAACTTTCAGTGATTTCAAAATGCTCTAAAATTGCTGTTCCCACTGGGTCATTCCACTTTAGATCAACAGTATACAACCCCACAGCGATACCATATCAATATCAAGTAATTCTGTTAGTGCTTTCCAAAATAAAGGCCTTTTTAAATTGCCCATATGCGACCAAACTTTCAGTGATTTCAAAATGCTCTAAAATGGAAAATTGCTGTTTCCACTGGGGCATTCCACCTTAGATCAACAGTATACAACCCCACAGTGATACTATATCAATATCAAGTCATTCTGATGGTGCTTTCCAAAATAAAGGCCTTTTAAAATTGCCCATATACGACCAAACTTTCAGTGATTTCAAAATGCTCTAAAATGGGAAATTGCTGTTTCCACTGGGTCATTCCACTTTAGATCAACAGTATATAACCCCACAGTGATACCATATCAATTTCAAGTCATTCTGATGGTGCTTTCCAAAATAAAGGCCTTTTTAAATTGCCCAAATACGACCAAACATTCAGTGATTTCAAAATACTCTAAAATTGCTGTTTCCACTGGGTCATTCCACTTTAGATGAACAGTATACAACCCCACAGTGATACCATATCAATATCAAGTAATTCTGATGGTGCTTTCCAAAATAAAGGCCTTTTAAAATTGCCCATATACGACCAAACTTTCAGTGATTTCGAAATGCTCTAAAATGGAGAATTGCTGTTTCCACTGGGTCATTCCACTTTAGATAAACAGTATACAACCCCACAGTGATACCATATCAATATCAAGTAATTCTGATGGTGATTTCCAAAATAAAGGCCTTTTTAAATTGCCCATATACGACCAAACTTTCAGTGATTTCAAAATGCTCTAAAATTGCTGTTCCCACTGGGTCATTCCACTTTAGATCAACAGTATACAACCCCACAGCGATACCATATCAATATCAAGTAATTCTGTTGGTGCTTTCCAAAATAAAGGCCTTTTTAAATTGCCCATATACGACCAAATTTTCAGTGATTTCAAAATGCTCTAAAATGGAAAATTGCTGTTTGCACTGGGGCATTCCACTTTAGATCAACAGTATACAACCCCACAGTGATACTATATCAATATCAAGTCATTCTGATGGTGCTTTCCAAAATAAAGGCCTTTTAAAATTGCCCATATACGACCAAACTTTCAGTGATTTCAAAATGCTCTAAAATGGGAAATTGCTGTTTCCACTGGGTCATTCCACTTTATATCAACAGTATATAACCCCACAGTGATACCATATCAATTTCAAGTCATTCTGATGGTGCTTTCCAAAATAAAGGCCTTTTTAAATTGCCCAAATACGACCAAACATTCAGTGATTTCAAAATACTCTAAAATTGCTGTTTCCACTGGGTCATTCCACGTTAGATGAACAGTATACAACCCCACAGTGATACCATATCAATATCAAGTAATTCTGATGGTGCTTTCCAAAATAAAGGCCTTTTAAAATTGCCCATATACGACCAAACTTTCAGTGATCTCGAAATGCTCTAAAATGGAGAATTGCTGTTTCCACTGGGTCATTCCACTTTAGATCAACAGTATACAACCCCACAGTGATACCATATCAATATCAAGTAATTCTGATGGTGCTTTCCAAAATAAAGGCCTTTTTAAATTGCCCATATACGACCAAACTTTCAGTGATTTCAAAATGCTCTAAAATTGCTGTTCCCACTGGGTCATTCCACTTTAGATCAACAGTATACAACCCCACAGCGATACCATATCAATATCAAGTAATTCTGTTGGTGCTTTCCAAAATAAAGGCCTTTTTAAATTGCCCATATACGACCAAATTTTCAGTGATTTCAAAATGCTCTAAAATGGAAAATTGCTGTTTGCACTGGGTCATTCCACTTTAGATCAACAGTATAAAACCCCACAGTGATACCATATCAATATCAAGTAATTCTGATGGTGCTTTCCAAAATAAAGGCCTTTTTAAATTGCCCATATACGACCAAATTTTCAGTGATTTCAAAATGTTCTAAAATGGAAAATTGCTGTTTCCACTGGGCCATTCCCCTTTAGATCAACAGTATACAACCCCACTGTGATACCATGTTATTATCAAGTCATTCTGAAGGTGCTTTCCTAAATAAAGGCCTGTTTAAATTGCCCATATACGACCAAACTTTCAGTGATTTCAAAATGCTGTAAAATGGAAAATTGCTGTTTCCACTGGGGCATTCCACTTTAGATCAACAGTATACAACCCCACAGTGATAACATATCAATATCAAGTCATTCTGATGGTGCTTTTCTAAATAAAGGCCTGTTTAAATTGCCCATATACGACCAAACTTTCAGGGATTTCAAAATGCTGTAAAATGGAAAATTGCTGTTTCCACTGGGGCATTCCACTTTAGATCAACAGTATACAACCCCACAGTGATAACATATCAATATCAAGTCATTCTGATGGTGCTTTTCTAAATAAAGGCCTGTTTAAATTGCCCATATACGACCAAACTTTCAGGGATTTCAAAATGCTGTAAAATGGAAAATTGCTGTTTCCACTGGGTCATTCCACTTTAGATCAACAGTATACAACCCCACAGTGATACCATATCATTATCAAGTCATTCTGATGGTGTTTTCCAAAATAAAGGGCTTTTTACATGGTCCACAATTGCCCTACCTTTAACGATTTCAAATGTCGTGTATGGGCAATTTAAAAAGGCCTTTATTTTGGAAAGCACCATCAGAATGACTTGAAATTGATGTGGTATCACTGCGGGGTTGTATAAAGTTGATCTAAACTGGAATGACCCAGTGGAAACAGCAATTTCCCATTTTAGAGCATTTTGAAATTTTTAATTTAATTTTTAAATGTTTTTGAAATGCCCATATACGACCAAACTTTCAGTGATTTCAAAATGCTCTAAAATGGAAAACTGCTGTTTCCACTGGGTCATTCCACTTTAGATCAACAGTATACTACCCCACAGTGATACCATGTCAATATCAAATCATTCTGATGGTGCTTTCCAAAATAAAAGCCTTTTTAAATTGCCCATACACGACCAAACTTTCAGTGATTTCAAAATGCTCTAAAATGGAAAATTGCTGTCTCCACTGGGCCATTCCACTTTTGATCAACAGTATACAACCCCACAGTGATACCATATCAATATCAAGTCATTCTGATGGTGCTTTCCAAAATAAAGGCCTTTTTAAATTGCCCATATACGACCAAACTTTCAGTGATTTCAAAATGCTCTAAAATGGAAAACTGCTGTTTCCACTGGGTCATTCCACTTTAGATCAACAGTATACAACCCCACTGTGATACCATGTCATTATCAAGTCATTCTGATGCTGCTTTCCAAAATAAAGGCCTTTTTAAATTGCCCAATAACGACCAAACTTTCAGTGATTTCAAAATGCTCTAAAATTGCTGTTTCCACTGGGTCATTCCACTTTAGATCAACAGTATACAACCTCACAGTGATACCATATCAATATCAAGTAAATCTGATGGTGCTTTCCAAAATAAAGGCCTTTTTAAATTGCCCATATACGACCAAACTTTCAGTGATTTCAAAATGCTCTAAAATGTAAAATTACTGTTTACACTGGGTCATTCCACTTTAGATCAACAGTATACAACCCCACAGTTATACCATATCAATATCAAGTCATTCTGATGGTGCTTTCCAAAATAAATGCCTTTTTAAATTGCCCATGTACGACCAAACTTTCAGTGATTTCAAAATGCTCTAAAATGGAAAATTGCTCTTTCCACTGGGTCATTCCACTTTAGATCAACAGTATACAACCCCACAGTGATACCATATCAATATCAAGTAATTCTGATGGTGCTTTTCAAAATAAAGCCCTTTTTAAATTGCCCATATACGTCCAAACTTTCAGTGATTTCAAAATGCTCTAAAATTGCTGTTTCCACTGGGTCATTCCACTTTAGATCAACAGTATACAACCGGCAGAAGCTTTTCTTGTTCGCACCTCACTTTTTTTTACAGCAGCGGCCCAAAACGATCTCCTAACACATGGATGTTCTGGTTCCTGATCAAGTGACGTGTCACGTACGCGGATGAAGATCGGCTGTAGAGCTGATATGTTTGTTCTCACGGTGCGGGGGCTCGTCCGACGCCCACACAGTAAAAACATGCACAGGCAGTGAACGAATTAATATGATTTACAGAAATCAAAATACAATTAAAAAACAACTTAAGCTATATTTTAGCTTTATTTTTATATAAACTCAAATTAATTGTCATTAACTGATAAAAATGAATATGAGCTGAAGCCGTTTTCTTTGGGTCATGAGTTATTTAGCTTTTTAAACAAGTTTGTAAATCAGAGAAATCTGGGGTTGCATGTCGAGACAGACTGAAATGTTTGGGAACCACATCTAGATGTTTCCAACAGAAACAGGATACACTTTTATCTTCAGGTTGTGACCAGACCAGAAATGGAAAGTCAATAGGAGAAGAGACTCGTGGGTTTGGAAAAAGCAAACATGTATTCAAGTTACTGAAAAGCCACGTTGTGATCTAACTAAATCTAAGACAACCTCCAACTATGAGGATTAACAGAATATCGGAATAACATTGTGTGCCCTAAGTGACCCAGCCACATAACAAAATGTCTGTTTTTTAACTTTAAATGTCACTTTTATGCCTTTGCGTGTCTCTAAATGGTCTCAAACCATCACAGCCAGTGATTAACTGGCCTAAGTGCTTTCAAAATAACCAAATGAACAGCATGCAGTTTCTCTTTTTTATGTTTTCATGAATATTTAGGCCCGAGCAGCGAAAGCGCTGCGAAGGCCTCTTGTTTTTGCTCTGATTAGGCCCGAGCAGCGAAAGCGCTGCGAAGGCCTCTTGTTTTTGCTCTGATTAGGCCCGAGCAGCGAAAGCGCTGCGAAGGCCTCTTGTTTTTGCTCTGATTAGGCCCGAGCAGCGAAAGCGCTGCGAAGGCCTCTTGTTTTTGCTCTGATTATTATTATTTTTTGTTATTCCGTGCCCCCTTTGAACGGCTTTTTGGGGACCTTAACATACCCCAAAACTCACAATATTTTGCAAACTTCTCAGGCCTGGTGAAAAATTTGATATTTTAAAGGTCCCAAAAAAATCGCAAAGAAAATGGCTGAACAGCGCCCCCTACAAAGTGAAAAAAAACCCTCTCCATAAAGCTTAGTTTATCGTACAGTTATGAAATTTGGTACACTTGTAGAACTCAACAGTCCGCACAGAAAAGTCTCTTGCAAGCATGGTCAATATCAAACAGGAAGTCGGCCATTTTGGGTTGAAATGGCGATTTTTAGCCGTTTTTGCCGTTTTTAGGGTCCGTTTCTGATTGGATTGCTCGATCATTTTTCGCACGATCGTCTCAAAACTTGTGTAAAATTGCTCAGAAGGAATGGGCGAACAAAATGAGACAAGGATTCTGAGTTTTCGTATATGTTGAAGGGGCGGGGCCAGGCCTCGAAGTTTGACTACTCGCCAAAAAATTTAAAATTGCTATAACTTAATAACTGAAAGGAATAGAATTACCAAACTTTCTGTGGTCATTCGTCATCCAGCCACAAAGTAAATTGAATGGTCGGATGATGACATCACACAAGCCCCGCCCCCTCAGGACCAAAAAGGTCAAGTTTTACTGTGAAAGGTCCCAAATTGCCCCATTTCACTTAATCACCACAAACTTGTAGCTGGTAACTCAAGACAAGTGGAGGTTGCTTGGCGTCACTTTATGGGAGTTTTCGGCAGAAGGCGGGGCTGTGGCGGCGCGGCGAAGTCAGGCGTACCGCCATGGCCTTACGTTTGCCTTCCATTTCGTCATTTCTAAAGATATCGTCACGAAACTTGTTGTGAGTGATCCTAGTCCGGCCCCTCAAAAGATCTGATGTGAACATCCGGTGGGCGTGGCCTATTTTCTGAAATAGCGCCCCCTAGGACCATTTAAACTAATAGCCCCAAGCCATGCTTTGACTGAGGATTACGAAATTTGGTACACTAATGTGGTGTCCCAGGACCTACAAAAAAGTCTCTTGGAGCCAATCACAAAATTGCACAGGAAGTCGGCCATTTTGGTCCAAGTACGCGATTTAGTGGTTTTCGCACACGTTGTTTGGAGAGTGATGCTCCGTCGCCCTTTTCACCAATCGCCTTCAAACTTCTGCTATATATTCTTAAGGCATAGGGGAAAAAATTCAACCGTCGGATTTTTCAAAAGTTGAAAGGTGTGGGCGTGGCTAAGCCTCAAACTTTGACCTGTCGCCGCGCCACTCTTTTTTTCACAGCTCCCTACTGGACTCCTTTTACCCAATCGGCAGGAGTCTCTGGCAAATAGCAGTAGACAACTTGAGGTCACTTGGTATCCAGTACTGGAAGGTTTCAAAAAAAGGCGGGGCTTTGGGAGCATGTCGAAAATCGCCATCACGCCATGGAAATACGTTTGCCTCTCATTTCTTCATTTATCGTGATATTGTTACGAAACTTCTGGTGAGTGATCCTAGTCTGACCCCAAAGAGACATAGACACCTGAAATATGTGGGCGTGGCCTAATTTCTGAAATAGCGCCCCCTAGGACCATTTAAACTATTAGCCCCAAGCCATGCTTTCACTGAGGATTACGAAATTTGGTACACTAATGTGGTGTCCCAGGACCTACAAAAAAGTCTCTTGGAGCCAAGCACAAAATTGCACAGGAAGTCGGCCATTTTGGTCCAAGTACGCGATTTAGTGGTTTTCGCACACGTTGTTTGGAGAGTGATGCTCCTTCGCCCTTTTCACCAATCGCCTTCAAACTTCTGCTATATACTCTTAAGGCATAGGGGAAAAAAGTCAACCGTCTGATTTTTCAAAAGTTGAAAGGTGTAGGCGTGGCTAAGCCTCAAACTTTGACCTTTCGCCATTACTTGACTTAATAACTCCCATGTGCATGATCAGATCTTTTTCGAACTTTGTCTGTGTGATCATTGACCATATCTGTAAACAATGACAATGTGGACAGCTGACATCATCTAAGCCCCGCCCCCTGACTAAAGGAAGTTATTATTTTATGCTGAAATGCCCATATTTGTCCCCTCTAATTTAGTCAACATGACACCTAGGTCATGCACTGTCTTCATGATGCTGTAATGGCCATTCAAATCTGATAGCTTTCGAGAAAGGGAGGGGCTTTGATGCCATGGCGAATTCTGGCGTAACGCCGTAACCTTACAATTCAATTTAATGGTGAGCTCAGAGGGGATGCTTAGTCAGGGTGAGGTGCGGACTAGGAGGCCATTTGCTGTTTCCGGTGACGGGATGATTGACGTTTCTGTTCTGCCAGACATGCCCTGGTGCCCCGGGCTGCCGGCCAGGCCGGAGCGGCGCGGAGCTGCGAGGGCCGAACGACGCTGCTTGCAGCTTTAATTATTATTATTTTTTGTTATTCCGTGCCCCCTTTGAACAGCTTTTTGGGGACCTTAACATACCCCAAAACTCACAATATTTTGCACACTTGTCAGGCCTGGTGAAAAATTTGATATTTTAAAGGTCCCAAAAAAATCGCAAAGAAAATGGCTGAACAGCGCCCCCTACAAAGTGAAAAAAAACCCTCTCCATAAAGCTTAGTTTATCGTACAGTTATGAAATTTGGTACACTTGTAGTACTCAACAGTCCGCACAGAAAAGTCTCTTGCAACCATGGTCAATATCAAACAGGAAGTCGGCCATTTTGGGTTGAAATGGCGATTTTTTGCCGTTTTTGCCGTTTTTAGGGTCCGTTTCTGATTGGATTGCTCGATCATTTTTCGCACGATCGTCTCAAAAATTGTGTAAAATTGCTCAGAAGGGATGGGCGAACAAAATGAGATAAGGATTCTGAGTTTTCGTATATGTTGAAGGGGCGGAGCCAGGCCTCGAAGTTTGACTACTCGCCAAAAATATTTAAATTGCTATAACTTCATAACTGAATGGAATAGAGTTACCAAACTTTCTGTGGTCATTCGTCATCCACCCACAAAGTAAATTGAAAGGTCGGATGATGACATCACACAAGCCCCGCCCCCTCAGGACCAAAAAGATCAAGTTTTACTGTGAAAGGTCCCAAATTGCCCCATTTCACTTAATCACCACAAATTTGTAGCTGGTAACTCAAGACAAGTGGGGGTTGCTTGGCGTCACTTTATGGGAGTTTTCGGCAGAGGGCGGGGCTGTGGTGGCGCGGCGAATTCAGGCGTACCGCCTTGGCCTTACGTTTGCCTCCCATTTCGTCATTTCCAAAGATATCGTCACGAAACTTCTTGTGAGTGATCCTAGTCCGGCCCCCCAAAAGATCTGATGTGAACATCTGGTGGGCGTGGCCTATTTTCTGAAATAGCGCCCCCTAGGACCATTAAAACTATTAGCCCCAAGCCATGCTTTGACTGAGGATTACGAAATTTGGTACACTAATGTGGTGTCTCAGGACCTACAAAAAAGTCTCTTGGAGTCAAGTTCAAAGTCGCACAGGAAGTCGGCCATTTTGGATCAAGTACGCGATTTAGTGGTTTTCGCACACGTTGTTTGGAGAGTGATGCTCCGTCGCCCTTTTCACCAATCTCCTTCAAACTTCTGCTATATACCCTTAAGACATAGGGGAAAAAATTCAACCGTCGGATTTTTCAAAAGTTGAAAGGTGTGGGCGTGGCTAAGCCTCAAACTTTGACCTGTCGCCACGCTACTCTTTTTTTCACAGCTCCCTACTGGACTCCTTTTACCCAATCACCAGGATTCTGTGGCAAACAGCAGTAGACAAGTTGAGGTTACTTGGTCTCCAGTACTGGCAGGTTTTGAAAAAAGGCGGGGCTTTGGGACCATGGCGAAAATCGCCATCACGCCATGGAAATACGTTTGTCTCTCATTTCTTCAGTTATCGTGATATTGCTACGAAACTTCTGGTGAGTGATCCTAGTCTGAGCTCCAAGAGAAATAGACAGCTGAATTTTGTGGGCGTGGCCTATGTTTTGAAATAGCGCCCCCTAGGACCATTTAAACTATTAGCCCCAAGCCATGCTTTGACTGAGGATTACGAAATTTGGTACACTAATGTGGTGTCTCAGGACCTACAAAAAAGTCTCTTGGAGTCAAGTTCAAAGTCGCACAGGAAGTCGGCCATTTTGGATCAAGTACGCGATTTAGTGGTTTTCGCACACGTTGTTTGGAGAGTGATGCTCCGTCGCCCTTTTCACCAATCTCCTTCAAACTTCTGCTATATACCCTTAAGACATAGGGGAAAAAATTTAACCGTCGGATTTTTCAAAAGTTGAAAGGTGTGGGCGTGGCTAAGCCTCAAACTTTGACCTGTCGCCACGCTACTCTTTTTTTCACAGCTCCCTACTGGACTCCTTTTACCCAATCACCAGGATTCTGTGGCAAACAGCAGTAGACAAGTTGAGGTTACTTGGTCTCCAGTACTGGCAGGTTTTGAAAAAAGGCGGGGCTTTGGGACCATGGCGAAAATCGCCATCACGCCATGGAAATACGTTTGTCTCTCATTTCTTCAGTTATCGTGATATTGCTACGAAACTTCTGGTGAGTGATCCTAGTCTGAGCTCCAAGAGAAATAGACAGCTGAATTTTGTGGGCGTGGCCTATGTTTTGAAATAGCGCCCCCTAGGACCATTTAAACTATTAGCCCCAAGCCATGCTTTGACTGAGGATTACGAAATTTGGTACACTAATGTGGTGTCTCAGGACCTACAAAAAAGTCTCTTGGAGTCAAGTTCAAAGTCGCACAGGAAGTCGGCCATTTTGGATCAAGTACGCGATTTAGTGGTTTTCGCACACGTTGTTTGGAGAGTGATGCTCCGTCGCCCTTTTCACCAATCTCCTTCAAACTTCTGCTATATACCCTTAAGACATAGGGGAAAAAATTTAACCGTCGGATTTTTCAAAAGTTGAAAGGTGTGGGCGTGGCTAAGCCTCAAACTTTGACCTGTCGCCACGCTACTCTTTTTTTCACAGCTCCCTACTGGACTCCTTTTACCCAATCACCAGGATTCTGTGGCAAACAGCAGTAGACAAGTTGAGGTTACTTGGTCTCCAGTACTGGCAGGTTTTGAAAAAAGGCGGGGCTTTGGGACCATGGCGAAAATCGCCATCACGCCATGGAAATACGTTTGTCTCATTTCTTCAGTTATCGTGATATTGCTACGAAACTTCTGGTGAGTGATCCTAGTCTGAGCTCCAAGAGAATTAGACAGCTGAAGTTTGTGGGCGTGGCCTATATTCTTAAATAGCGCCCCCTAGAGCCATTAAAACTTTCAGCCCCAAGCCATGCTTTGACTGAGGATTACGAAATTTGGTACACTAATGTGGGGTCTCAGGACCTACAAAAAAGTCTCTTGGAGCCAAGCGTAAAGTCGCACAGGAAGTCGGCCATTTTGGTGCAAGTACGTGATTTAGTGGTTTTCGCACACATTGTTTGGAGAGTGATGCTCCGTCGCCCTTTTCACCAATCACCTTCAAACTTCTGCAATACACTCTTAAGACATAGGGGAAAAAATTCAACCGTCGGATTTTTCAAAAGTTGAAAGGTGTGGGCGTGGCTAAGCCTCAAACGTTGACCTTTCGCCATTACTTTACTTGACTTAATAACTCCCATGTGCATGATCAGATCTTTTTCGAACTTTGTCTGTGTGATCATTGACCATATCTGTAAACAATGACAATGTGGACAGCTGACATCACCTAAGCCCCGCCCCCTGACTACAGGAATTTATTTTTTATGCTGAAATGCCCATATTTGTCCCCTCTAATTTAGTCAACATGACCCTAAGGTCATGCACTGTCTTCATGATGCTGTAATGACCATTCAGATCTGATAGCTTTCCAGAAAGGGAGGGGCTTTGATGCCATGGCGAATTCTGGCGTAACGCCGTAATCTTAATATTCAATTTAATGGTGAGCTCAGAGGGGATGCTGAGTCAGGGTGAGGTGCAGACTAGGAGGCCATTCGCGGTTTCTGGTGTCGGGGTGGTTGACGTTTCTGTTCTGTCAGACGTGCACTGGTGCGACGGCAGACCGGAGCGGCGCGGAGCTGCGAGGGCCGAACGACGCTGCTTGCAGCTTTAATTAGGCCCGAGCAGCGAAAGCGCTGCGAAGGCCTCTTGTTTTTGCTCTGATTATTATTAGGCCCGAGCAGCGAAAGCGCTGCGAAGGCCTCTTGTTTTTGCTCTGATTATTATTAGGCCCGAGCAGCGAAAGCGCTGCGAAGGCCTCTTGTTTTTGCTCTGATTATTATTATTTTTTGTTATTCCGTGCCCCCTTTGAACAGCTTTTTGGGGACCTTAACATACCCCAAAACTCACAATATTTTGCACACTTGTCAGGCCTGGTGAAAAATTTGATATTTTAAAGGTCCCGAAAAAATCGCAAAGAAAATGGCTGAACAGCGCCCCCTACAATGTGAAAAAAACCCCTCTCCATAAAGCTTAGTTTATCGTACAGTTATGAAATTTGGGACACTTGTAGTACTCAACAGTCCGCACAGAAAAGTCTCTTGCAACCATGGTCAATATCAAACAGGAAGTCGGCCATTTTGGGTTGAAATGGCGATTTTTTGCCGTTTTTGCCGTTTTTAGGGTCCGTTTCTGATTGGATTGCTCGATCATTTTTCGCACGATCGTCTCAAACATTGTGTAAAATTGCTCAGAAGGGATGGGCGAACAAAATGAGATAAGGATTCTGAGTTTTCGTATATGTTGAAGGGGCGGAGCCAGGCCTCGAAGTTTGACTACTCGCCAAAAATATTTAAATTGCTATAACTTCATAACTGAATGGAATAGAGTTACCAAACTTTCTGTGGTCATTCGTCATCCACCCACAAAGTAAATTGAATGGTCGGATGATGACATCACACAAGCCCCGCCCCCTCAGGACCAAAAAGATCAAGTTTTACTGTGAAAGGTCCCAAATTGCCCCATTTCACTTAATCACCACAAATTTGTAGCTGGTAACTCAAGACAAGTGGGGGTTGCTTGGCGTCACTTTATGGGAGTTTTCGGCAGAGGGCGGGGCTGTGGCGGTGCGGCGAATTCAGGCGTACCGCCTTGGCCTTACGTTTGCCTCCCATTTCGTCATTTCCAAAGATATCGTCACGAAACTTCTTGTGAGTGATCCTAGTCCGGCCCCCCAAAAGATCTGATGTGAACATCTGGTGGGCGTGGCCTATTTTCTGAAATAGCGCCCCCTAGGACCATTAAAACTGTCAGCCCCAAGCCATGCTTTGACTGAGGATTACGAAATTTGGTACACTAATGTGGTGTCTCAGGACCTACAAAAAAGTCTCTTGAAGCCAAGTGCAAAGTCGCACAGGAAGTCGGCCATTTTGGTCCAAGTGCGCGATTTAGTGGTTTTCACACACGTTGTTTGGAGAGTGATACTCCGTCGCCCTTTTCACCAATCACTTTCAAACTTCTGCTATATAGTCTTAAGACATAGAGGAAAAAATTCAACCGTCGGATTTTAAATAAGTATAAAAGTGTGGGCGTGGCTAAGCCTCAAACTTTGACCTTTCGCCACGCCACTCTTTTTTTCACAGCTCCTTATTGGACTCATTTTACCCAATCACCAGGAATCTCTGGTAAATAGCAGCAGGCAAGTTGAGGTCACTTGGTCTCCAGTACTGGAAGGTTTTGCAAAAAGGCGGGGCTTTGGGAGCATGGCGAAATTCGCCATCACGCCATGGCAATACGTTTGCCTCTCATTTCTTCAATTATCGTGACATCGCCACAAAATGTCTGGTGAGTGATCCTAGTCTGACCCCCAATAGAAATGGGCATCTGAGATTTGTGGGCGTGGCCTATATTCTGAAATAGCGCCCCCTAGGACCATTAAAACTGTCAGCCCCAAGACAAGGTTTGACTGAGGATTACGAAAATTGGTACACTCATGTAGGGTCTCTGGCCCTACAAAAAAGTCTCTTGGAGCCAAGCGCAATTTCGCACAGGAGGTCGGCCATTTTGGTCCAAGTACTCGATTTAGTGGTTTTCGCACACGTTGTTTGGACATTGATGGCCCGTTGCCCTTTACACCGATCACCTTCAAACTTATGCTATGTACTTTTAAGTCAAAGGGGAAAAAATTCAACCGTCGGATTTTAAATAAGTATAAAGGTGTGGGCGTGGCTAAGCCTCAAACTTTGACCTTTCGCCATGACATTACTTGACTTAATAACTCCCATGTGCATGATCAGATCTAATTCAAACTTTGTCTGTGTGATCACTGACCACATCTCAAGACAACGACAATGTGGACAGCTGACATCACCTAAGCCCCGCCCCCTGACAACAGGAAGTCTATTGTTTTATGGTGAAATGCCCATATTTGTCCCCTCTAATTTAATGAAAATGACACTCAGGTCATACAGTGTCTTCATGATGTTTTAAAGACCATTCAGATCTGATAGCTTTCCAGAAAGGGAGGGGCTTTGATGCCATGGTGAATGCTGGCGTGACGCCATGACCTTACATTTGACTGTAACTTCCACAAACGGCCTCCGATTTGCCCGAAACTGAATATGGCAATGAACAATCATGCCCTTTAGCCAATGAGGCACAAACGGTTGGTGAATGTTATATAATGTCACCAAAGCTGACCTCAATGGGACTTTTCTGTATTTGGTCACAGCGCCACCTAGATAACGTTATCCTTCGATAACTTTAAAAAACATGGTCAGAATAGCATTAAAGTTGGTCACTGTCATCACACCACCAGTGTGGTAAAGATAGAGGATTCCCTAGTGGTGAGACATAAAATATAATGGTGGGCTCAAAGGGGATGCTGAGTCAGGGTGAGTTGCGGACAAGGTGGCCGTTAGCAGTTTCTGGTGTTGGGGTGGTCGACGTTTGTGTTCTGCGGACGTGCCCTGGTGCCCCGGGCTGCCGGCCAGGCCGGAGCGGCGCGGAGCTGCGAGGGCCGAACGACGCTGCTTGCAGCTTTAATTATTTTTTGTTATTCCGTGCCCCCTTTGAACAGCTTTTTGGGGACCTTAACATACCCCAAAACTCACAATATTTTGCACACTTGTCAGGCCTGGTGAAAAATTTGATATTTTAAAGGTCCCGAAAAAATCGCAAAGAAAATGGCTGAACAGCGCCCCCTACAAAGTGAAAAAAACCCCTCTCCATAAAGCTTAGTTTATCGTACAGTTATGAAATTTGGTACACTTGTAGTACTCAACAGTCCGCACAGAAAAGTCTCTTGCAACCATGGTCAATATCAAACAGGAAGTCGGCCATTTTGGGTTGAAATGGCGATTTTTTGCCGTTTTTGCCGTTTTTAGGGTCCGTTTCTGATTGGATTGCTCGATCATTTTTCGCACGATCGTCTCAAAAATTGTGTAAAATTGCTCAGAAGGGATGGGCGAACAAAATGAGATAAGGATTCTGAGTTTTCGTATATGTTGAAGGGGCGGAGCCAGGCCTCGAAGTTTGACTACTCGCCAAAAATATTTAAATTGCTATAACTTCATAACTGAATGGAATAGAGTTACCAAACTTTCTGTGGTCATTCGTCATCCACCCACAAAGTAAATTGAATGGTCGGATGATGACATCACACAAGCCCCGCCCCCTCAGGACCAAAAAGATCAAGTTTTACTGTGAAAGGTCCCAAATTGCCCCATTTCACTTAATCACCACAAATTTGTAGCTGGTAACTCAAGACAAGTGGGGGTTGCTTGGCGTCACTTTATGGGAGTTTTCGGCAGAGGGCGGGGCTGTGGCGGCGCGGCGAATTCAGGCGTACCGCCTTGGCCTTACGTTTGCCTCCCATTTCGTCATTTCCAAAGATATCGTCACGAAACTTCTTGTGAGTGATCCTAGTCCGGCCCATCAAAAGATCTGATGTGAACATCCGGTGGGCGTGGCCTATTTTCTGAAATAGCGCCCCCTAGGACCATTAAAACTGTCAGCCCCAAGCCATGCTTTGACTGAGGATTACGAAATATGGTACACTAATGTGCTGTCTCAGGACCTACAAAAAAGTCTCTTGGAGCCAAGTGCAAAGTCGCACAGGAAGTCGGCCATTTTGGTCCAAGTACGCGATTTAGTGGTTTTCGCACACGTTGTTTGGAGAGTGATGCTCCGTCGCCCTTTTCACCATTCTCCTTCAAACTTCTGCTATGTACTCGTAAGACATAGGGAAAAAAATTCAACCGTCGGATTTTTCAAAAGTTGAAAGGTGTGGGCGTGGCTAAGCCTCAAACTTTGACCTGCCGCCACGCCACTCTTTTTTTCACAGCTCCCTACTGGACTCCTTTTACCCAATCACCAGGATTCTGTGGGAAACAGCAGTAGACAACTTGAGGTTACTTGGTCTCCAGTACTGGCAGGTTTTGAAAAAAGGCGGGGCTTTGGGAGCATGGCGAAAATCGCCATCACGCCATGGAAATACGTTTGCCTCTCATTTCTTCAGTTATCGTGATATCGCTCCGACACTTCTGGTGAGTGATCCTAGTCTGACCCCCAAGAGAAGTAGACAGCTGAAGTTTGTGGGCGTGGCCTATTCTCTTAAATAGCGCCCCCTAGGTCCATTTAAACTAATAGCCCCAAGCCAAGCTTTGACTGAGGATTGCGAAATTTGGTACACTAATGTGGTGTCTCAGGACCTACAAAAAAGTCTCTTGGAGCCAAGTGCAAAGTCGCACAGGAAGTCGGCCATTTTGGTCCAAGTACGCGATTTAGTGGTTTTCGCACACGTTGTTTGGAGAGTGATGCTCCGTCGCCCTTTTCACCAATCTCCTTCAAACTTCTGCTATATACTCTTAAGACATAGGGGAAAAAATTCAACCGTCGGATTTTTCAAAAGTTGAAAGGTGTGGGCGTGGCTAAGCCTCAAACTTTGACCTGTCGCCACGCCACTCTTTTTTTCACAGCTCCCTACTGGACTCCTTTTACCCAATCACCAGGATTCTGTGGGAAACAGCAGTAGACAACTTGAGGTTACTTAGTCTCCAGTACTGGCAGGTTTTGAAAAAAGGCGGGGCTTTGGGAGCATGGCGAAAATCGCCATCACGCCATGGAAATACGTTTGCCTCTCATTTCTTCAGTTATCGTGATATCGCTACGAAACTTCTGGTGAGTGATCCTAGTCTGACCCCCAAGAGAAATAGACAGCTGAAGTTTGTGGGCGTGGCCTATTCTCTTAAATAGCGCCCCCTAGGACCATTTAAACTAATAGCCCCAAGCCATGCTTTGACTGAGGATTACGAAATTTGGTACACTAATGTGGTGTCTCAGGACCTACAAAAAAGTCTCTTGGAGCCAGGACAAAGTCGCACAGGAAGTCAGCCATTTTGGTCCAAGTACGCGATTTAGTGGTTTTCGCACACGTTGTTTGGAGAGTGATGCTCTGTCGCCCTTTTCACCAATCACTTTCAAACTTCTGCTGTATACTCATACGACGTAGGGGAAAAAATTCAACCGTCGGATTTTTCAAAAGTTGAAAGGTGTGGGCGTGGCTAAGCCTCAAACTTTGACCTTTCGCCATTACTTTACTTGACTTAATAACTCCCATGTGCATGATCAGATCTTTTTCAAACTTTGTCTGTGTGATCATTGACCATATCTGTAAAAAATGACAATGTGGACAGCTGACATCACCTAAGCCCCGCCCCCTGACTACAGGAAGTCTATTTTTTATTCTGAAATACCCATATTTGTCCCCTCTAATTTAGTGAACATGACACTAAGGTCATACACTGTCTTCATGATGTTGTAATGACCATTCAGATCTGATTGCTTTCCAGAAAGGGAGGGGCTTTTATGCCATGGCGAATTCTGGCGTAACGCCGTAACCTTACAATTCAATTTAATGGTGAGCTCAGAGGGGATGCTGAGTCAGGGTGAGGTGCGGACTAGGAAGCCATTTGCAGATTCTGGCGTCGGGGTGGTTGACGATTCTGTTCTGCCAGACGTGCCCTGGTGCCCCGGGCTGCTGGCCAGGCCGGAGCGGCGCAGAGCTGCGAGGGCCTAACGACGCTGCTTGCAGCTTTAATTATTTTTTGTTATTCCGTGCCCCCTTTGAACAGCTTTTTGGGGACCTTAACATACCCCAAAACTCACAATATTTTGCACACTTGTCAGGCCTGGTGAAAAATTTGATATTTTAAAGGTCCCAAAAAAATCGCAAAGAAAATGGCTGAACAGCGCCCCCTACAAAGTGAAAAAAACCCCTCTCCATAAAGCTTAGTTTATCGTACAGTTATGAAATTTGGTACACTTGTAGTACTCAACAGTCCGCACAGAAAAGTCTCTTGCAACCATGGTCAATATCAAACAGGAAGTCGGCCATTTTGGGTTGAAATGGCGATTTTTTGCCGTTTTTGCCGTTTTTAGGGTCCGTTTCTGATTGGATTGCTCGATCATTTTTCGCACGATCGTCTCAAAAATTGTGTAAAATTGCTCAGAAGGGATGGGCGAACAAAATGAGATAAGGATTCTGAGTTTTCGTATATGTTGAAGGGGCGGAGCCAGGCCTCGAAGTTTGACTACTCGCCAAAAATATTTAAATTGCTATAACTTCATAACTGAATGGAATAGAGTTACCAAACTTTCTGTGGTCATTCGTCATCCACCCACAAAGTAAATTGAAAGGTCGGATGATGACATCACACAAGCCCCGCCCCCTCAGGACCAAAAAGATCAAGTTTTACTGTGAAAGGTCCCAAATTGCCCCATTTCACTTAATCACCACAAATTTGTAGCTGGTAACTCAAGACAAGTGGGGGTTGCTTGGCGTCACTTTATGGGAGTTTTCGGCAGAGGGCGGGGCTGTGGTGGCGCGGCGAATTCAGGCGTACCGCCTTGGCCTTACGTTTGCCTCCCATTTCGTCATTTCCAAAGATATCGTCACGAAACTTCTTGTGAGTGATCCTAGTCCGGCCCCCCAAAAGATCTGATGTGAACATCTGGTGGGCGTGGCCTATTTTCTGAAATAGCGCCCCCTAGGACCATTAAAACTATTAGCCCCAAGCCATGCTTTGACTGAGGATTACGAAATTTGGTACACTAATGTGGTGTCTCAGGACCTACAAAAAAGTCTCTTGGAGTCAAGTTCAAAGTCGCACAGGAAGTCGGCCATTTTGGATCAAGTACGCGATTTAGTGGTTTTCGCACACGTTGTTTGGAGAGTGATGCTCCGTCGCCCTTTTCACCAATCTCCTTCAAACTTCTGCTATATACCCTTAAGACATAGGGGAAAAAATTCAACCGTCGGATTTTTCAAAAGTTGAAAGGTGTGGGCGTGGCTAAGCCTCAAACTTTGACCTGTCGCCACGCTACTCTTTTTTTCACAGCTCCCTACTGGACTCCTTTTACCCAATCACCAGGATTCTGTGGCAAACAGCAGTAGACAAGTTGAGGTTACTTGGTCTCCAGTACTGGCAGGTTTTGAAAAAAGGCGGGGCTTTGGGACCATGGCGAAAATCGCCATCACGCCATGGAAATACGTTTGTCTCTCATTTCTTCAGTTATCGTGATATTGCTACGAAACTTCTGGTGAGTGATCCTAGTCTGAGCTCCAAGAGAAATAGACAGCTGAATTTTGTGGGCGTGGCCTATGTTTTGAAATAGCGCCCCCTAGGACCATTTAAACTATTAGCCCCAAGCCATGCTTTGACTGAGGATTACGAAATTTGGTACACTAATGTGGTGTCTCAGGACCTACAAAAAAGTCTCTTGGAGTCAAGTTCAAAGTCGCACAGGAAGTCGGCCATTTTGGATCAAGTACGCGATTTAGTGGTTTTCGCACACGTTGTTTGGAGAGTGATGCTCCGTCGCCCTTTTCACCAATCTCCTTCAAACTTCTGCTATATACCCTTAAGACATAGGGGAAAAAATTTAACCGTCGGATTTTTCAAAAGTTGAAAGGTGTGGGCGTGGCTAAGCCTCAAACTTTGACCTGTCGCCACGCTACTCTTTTTTTCACAGCTCCCTACTGGACTCCTTTTACCCAATCACCAGGATTCTGTGGCAAACAGCAGTAGACAAGTTGAGGTTACTTGGTCTCCAGTACTGGCAGGTTTTGAAAAAAGGCGGGGCTTTGGGACCATGGCGAAAATCGCCATCACGCCATGGAAATACGTTTGTCTCATTTCTTCAGTTATCGTGATATTGCTACGAAACTTCTGGTGAGTGATCCTAGTCTGAGCTCCAAGAGAAATAGACAGCTGAAGTTTGTGGGCGTGGCCTATATTCTTAAATAGCGCCCCCTAGAGCCATTAAAACTTTCAGCCCCAAGCCATGCTTTGACTGAGGATTACGAAATTTGGTACACTAATGTGGGGTCTCAGGACCTACAAAAAAGTCTCTTGGAGCCAAGCGTAAAGTCGCACAGGAAGTCGGCCATTTTGGTGCAAGTACGTGATTTAGTGGTTTTCGCACACATTGTTTGGAGAGTGATGCTCCGTCGCCCTTTTCACCAATCACCTTCAAACTTCTGCAATACACTCTTAAGACATAGGGGAAAAAATTCAACCGTCGGATTTTTCAAAAGTTGAAAGGTGTGGGCGTGGCTAAGCCTCAAACGTTGACCTTTCGCCATTACTTTACTTGACTTAATAACTCCCATGTGCATGATCAGATCTTTTTCGAACTTTGTCTGTGTGATCATTGACCATATCTGTAAACAATGACAATGTGGACAGCTGACATCACCTAAGCCCCGCCCCCTGACTACAGGAATTTATTTTTTATGCTGAAATGCCCATATTTGTCCCCTCTAATTTAGTCAACATGACCCTAAGGTCATGCACTGTCTTCATGATGCTGTAATGACCATTCAGATCTGATAGCTTTCCAGAAAGGGAGGGGCTTTGATGCCATGGCGAATTCTGGCGTAACGCCGTAATCTTAATATTCAATTTAATGGTGAGCTCAGAGGGGATGCTGAGTCAGGGTGAGGTGCAGACTAGGAGGCCATTCGCGGTTTCTGGTGTCGGGGTGGTTGACGTTTCTGTTCTGTCAGACGTGCACTGGTGCCCCGGGCTGCCGTCCAGACCGGAGCGGCGCGGAGCTGCGAGGGCCGAACGACGCTGCTTGCAGCTTTAATTATTATTATTTTTTGTTATTCCGTGCCCCCTTTGAACAGCTTTTTGGGGACCTTAACATACCCCAAAACTCACAATATTTTGCACACTTGTCAGGCCTGGTGAAAAATTTGATATTTTAAAGGTCCCAAAAAAATCGCAAAGAAAATGGCTGAACAGCGCCCCCTACAAAGTGAAAAAAAACCCTCTCCATAAAGCTTAGTTTATCGTACAGTTATGAAATTTGGTACACTTGTAGTACTCAACAGTCCGCACAGAAAAGTCTCTTGCAACCATGGTCAATATCAAACAGGAAGTCGGCCATTTTGGGTTGAAATGGCGATTTTTTGCCGTTTTTGCCGTTTTTAGGGTCCGTCTCTGATTGGATTGCTCGATCATTTTTCGCACGATCGTCTCAAAAATTGTGTAAAATTGCTCAGAAGGGATGGGCGAACAAAATGAGATAAGGATTCTGAGTTTTCGTATATGTTGAAGGGGCGGAGCCAGGCCTCAAAGTTTGACTACTCGCCAAAAAAATTTAAATTGCTATAACTTCATAATTGAATGGAATAGAGTTACCAAACTTTCTGTGGTCATTTGTCATCGACCCACAAAGTAAATTGAATGGTCGGTTGATGACATCACACAAGCCCCGCCCCCTCAGGACCAAAAAGGTCAAGTTTTACTGTGAAAGGTCCCAAATTGCCCCATTTCACTTAATCACCACAAATTTGGAGCTGGTAACTCAAGGCAAGTGGGGGTTGCTTGGCGTCACTTTATGGGAGTTTTCGGCAGAGGGCGGGGCTGTGACGGCGCGGCGAAGTAAGGCGTACCGCCGTGGCCTTACGTTTGCCTCCCATTTCTTTATTTCTAAAGATGTCGTCACGAAACTTCTTGTGAGTGATCCTAGTCTGGCCCCCCAAAAAATCTGACGTGAACATCCGGTGGGCGTGGCCAATTTTCTGAAATAGCGCCCCCTAGGACCATTAAAACTGTCAGCCCCAAGCCATGCTTTGACTGAGGATTACGAAATTTGGTACACTAATGTGGTGTCTCAGGACCTACAAAAAAGTCTCTTGGAGCCAAGTGCAAAGTCGCACAGGAAGTCGGCCATTTTGGTCCAAGTGCGCGATTTAGTTGTTTTCGCACACGTTGTTTGGAGAGTGATGCTCCGTCGCCCTTTTCACCAATCTCCTTCAAACTTCTGCTATATACTCTTAAGACATAGGGGAAAAAATTCAACCGTCGGATTTTTCAAAAGTTGAAAGGTGTGGGCGTGGCTAAGCCTCAAACTTTGAACTGTCGCCACGCCACTCTTTTTTTCACAGCTCCCTACTGGACTCCTTTTACCCAAACACCAGGATTCTGTGGCAAACAGCAGTAGACAACTTGAGGTTACTTGGTCTCCAGTACTGGCAGGTTTTGAAAAAAGGCGGGGCTTTGGGAGCATGGCGAAAATCACCATCACGCCATGGAAATACGTTTGCCTCTCATTCCTTAAGTTATCGAGATATCACCTCGAAATTTGTTGTGAGTGATCCTCGTCTGACCCCCAATAGAAATGGACAGCTAAAATTTGTGGGCGTGGCCAATTTTCTGAAATAGCGCCCTCTAGGACCATTAAAACTGCCAGCCCCTAGCCATGCTTTGACTGAGGATTACGAAATTTGGTAAACTAATGTGGAGTCTCAGGACCTACAAAAAAGTCTCTTGGAGCCAAGTCCAAAGTCGCACAGGAAGTCGGCCATTTTGGTACAAGTACGCGATTTAGTTGTTTTGGTACACGTTGTTAGGAGAGTGATGCTCCGTTGCTTTTTTCACCAATCGCTTTCACACTTCTGCTATATACTCTTAAGACGTAGGGGAAAAAATTCAACCGTCGGATTTTTCAAAAGTTGAAAGGTGTGGGCGTGGCTAAGCCTCAAACTTTGACCTGTCGCCACGCCACTCTTTTTTTCACAGCTCCCTACTGGACTCCTTTTACCCAATCAGCAGGAATCTCTGGCAAATAGCAGTAGACAACGTGAGGTCACTTGGTCTCCAGTACTGGCAGGTTTCAAAAAAAGGCGGGGCTTTGGGAGCATGGCGAAAATCGCCATCACGCCATGGAAATACGTTTGCCTCTCATTTCTTCAGTTATCGTGATATCACTACGAAACTTCTGGTGAGTGATCCTAGTCTGACCCCAAGAGAAATAGACAGCTGAAGTTTGTGGGCGTGGCCTATTTCCTTAAATAGCGCCCCCTAGGACCTTTTAAACTAATAGCCCCAAGCCATGCTTTGACTGAGGATTACGAAATTTGGTACACTAATGTGTTGTCTCAGGAAAAAAAGTCTCTTGGAGCCAAGTGCAAAATCGTACAGGAAGTCGGCCATTTTGGTCCAAGTACTCAATTTAGTGGTTTTCGCAGACATTGTTTGGAGTATTATGCCCCATCGTCCTTTTCACCAATTGCCTTCAAACTCCTGCTATATCCTCTTAAGACATAGGGGAAAAAATTCAACCGTCGGATTTTTCAAAAGTTGAAAGGTGTGGGCGTGGCTAACCCTCAAACTTTGACCTTTCGCCATTACATTTCTTGGCTTAATAACTCCCATGTGCATGATCTAATCTATATCAAACTTTGTCTGTGTGATCACTGACCACATCTGAAGACAATGCCAATGTGGACAGCTGACATCCCCTAAGTCCCGCCCTCTACTACAGGAAGTCTATTGTTTTATGGTGAAATGCCCATATTTGTCATGATCTGAAAGCTTTCC
Organism: Nothobranchius furzeri; assembly: GCF_043380555.1. Classification (NCBI taxonomy): domain Eukaryota; kingdom Metazoa; phylum Chordata; class Actinopteri; order Cyprinodontiformes; family Nothobranchiidae; genus Nothobranchius; species Nothobranchius furzeri. The sequence goes on from NC_091746.1 coordinate 28,223,466, forward strand.
AGCGGCCCTAGATAAGTTTAACCTACAATAACTTCAAACAACGTGGTCAGAAAAGCATTACAGTTGGTCTGTGTCATCAGATCCATGAGAGTCGTAAAGGTAGAGTATGCCCTAGTTGTGAGACGTGTAATATAATGGTGTCCTCAGAGGGGATGCTGAGTCAGGGTGAGGTGCGGAGGAGGTGATCGTTTGCGGTTTCTGGTGTCGGGGTGGTCGACGTTTCTGTTCCGTGGACGTGCCCTAGTGCCCCGGGCTGCCGGCCAGGCCGGAGCGGCGCGGAGCTGCGAGGGCCGAACGACGCTGCTTGCAGCTTTAATTAGGCCCGAGCAGCGAAAGCGCTGCGAAGGCCTCTTGTTTTTGCTCTGATTAGGCCCGAGCAGCGAAAGCGCTGCGAAGGCCTCTTGTTTTTGCTCTGATTATTATTATTTTTTGTTATTCCGTGCCCCCTTTGAACGGCTTTTTGGGGACCTTAACATACCCCAAAACTCACAATATTTTGCAAACTTCTCAGGCCTGGTGAAAAATTTGATATTTTAAAGGTCCCAAAAAAATCGCAAAGAAAATGGCTGAACAGCGCCCCCTACAAAGTGAAAAAAAACCCTCTCCATAAAGCTTAGTTTATCGTACAGTTATGAAATTTGGTACACTTGTAGAACTCAACAGTCCGCACAGAAAAGTCTCTTGCAAGCATGGTCAATATCAAACAGGAAGTTGGCCATTTTGGGTTGAAATGGCGATTTTTAGCCGTTTTTGCCGTTTTTAGGGTCCGTTTCTGATTGGATTGCTCGATCATTTTTCGCACGATCGTCTCAAAACTTGTGTAAAATTGCTCAGAAGGAATGGGCGAACAAAATGAGACAAGGATTCTGAGTTTTCGTATATGTTGAAGGGGCGGGGCCAGGCCTCGAAGTTTGACTACTCGCCAAAAAATTTAAAATTGCTATAACTTAATAACTGAAAGGAATAGAATTACCAAACTTTCTGTGGTCATTCGTCATCCAGCCACAAAGTAAATTGAATGGTCGGATGATGACATCACACAAGCCCCGCCCCCTCAGGACCAAAAAGGTCAAGTTTTACTGTGAAAGGTCCCAAATTGCCCCATTTCACTTAATCACCACAAACTTGTAGCTGGTAACTCAAGACAAGTGGAGGTTGCTTGGCGTCACTTTATGGGAGTTTTCGGCAGAAGGCGGGGCTGTGGCGGCGCGGCGAAGTCAGGCGTACCGCCATGGCCTTACGTTTGCCTTCCATTTCGTCATTTCTAAAGATATCGTCACGAAACTTGTTGTGAGTGATCCTAGTCCGGCCCCTCAAAAGATCTGATGTGAACATCCGGTGGGCGTGGCCTATTTTCTGAAATAGCGCCCCCTAGGACCATTTAAACTAATAGCCCCAAGCCATGCTTTGACTGAGGATTACGAAATTTGGTACACTAATGTGGTGTCCCAGGACCTACAAAAAAGTCTCTTGGAGCCAATCACAAAATTGCACAGGAAGTCGGCCATTTTGGTCCAAGTACGCGATTTAGTGGTTTTCGCACACGTTGTTTGGAGAGTGATGCTCCGTCGCCCTTTTCACCAATCGCCTTCAAACTTCTGCTATATATTCTTAAGGCATAGGGGAAAAAATTCAACCGTCGGATTTTTCAAAAGTTGAAAGGTGTGGGCGTGGCTAAGCCTCAAACTTTGACCTGTCGCCGCGCCACTCTTTTTTTCACAGCTCCCTACTGGACTCCTTTTACCCAATCGGCAGGAGTCTCTGGCAAATAGCAGTAGACAACTTGAGGTCACTTGGTATCCAGTACTGGAAGGTTTCAAAAAAAGGCGGGGCTTTGGGAGCATGTCGAAAATCGCCATCACGCCATGGAAATACGTTTGCCTCTCATTTCTTCATTTATCGTGATATTGTTACGAAACTTCTGGTGAGTGATCCTAGTCTGACCCCAAAGAGACATAGACACCTGAAATATGTGGGCGTGGCCTAATTTCTGAAATAGCGCCCCCTAGGACCATTTAAACTATTAGCCCCAAGCCATGCTTTCACTGAGGATTACGAAATTTGGTACACTAATGTGGTGTCCCAGGACCTACAAAAAAGTCTCTTGGAGCCAAGCACAAAATTGCACAGGAAGTCGGCCATTTTGGTCCAAGTACGCGATTTAGTGGTTTTCGCACACGTTGTTTGGAGAGTGATGCTCCTTCGCCCTTTTCACCAATCGCCTTCAAACTTCTGCTATATACTCTTAAGGCATAGGGGAAAAAAGTCAACCGTCGGATTTTTCAAAAGTTGAAAGGTGTAGGCGTGGCTAAGCCTCAAACTTTGACCTTTCGCCATTACTTGACTTAATAACTCCCATGTGCATGATCAGATCTTTTTCGAACTTTGTCTGTGTGATCATTGACCATATCTGTAAACAATGACAATGTGGACAGCTGACATCATCTAAGCCCCGCCCCCTGACTAAAGGAAGTTATTATTTTATGCTGAAATGCCCATATTTGTCCCCTCTAATTTAGTCAACATGACACCTAGGTCATGCACTGTCTTCATGATGCTGTAATGGCCATTCAAATCTGATAGCTTTCGAGAAAGGGAGGGGCTTTGATGCCATGGCGAATTCTGGCGTAACGCCGTAACCTTACAATTCAATTTAATGGTGAGCTCAGAGGGGATGCTTAGTCAGGGTGAGGTGCGGACTAGGAGGCCATTTGCTGTTTCCGGTGACGGGATGATTGACGTTTCTGTTCTGCCAGACATGCCCTGGTGCCCCGGGCTGCCGGCCAGGCCGGAGCGGCGCGGAGCTGCGAGGGCCGAACGACGCTGCTTGCAGCTTTAATTAGGCCCGAGCAGCGAAAGCGCTGCGAAGGCCTCTTGTTTTTGCTCTGATTATTATTATTTTTTGTTATTCCGTGCCCCCTTTGAACAGCTTTTTGGGGACCTTAACATACCCCAAAACTCACAATATTTTGCACACTTGTCAGGCCTGGTGAAAAATTTGATATTTTAAAGGTCCCAAAAAAATCGCAAAGAAAATGGCTGAACAGCGCCCCCTACAAAGTGAAAAAAACCCCTCTCCATAAAGCTTAGTTTATCGTACAGTTATGAAATTTGGTACACTTGTAGTACTCAACAGTCCGCACAGAAAAGTCTCTTGCAACCATGGTCAATATCAAACAGGAAGTCGGCCATTTTGGGTTGAAATGGCGATTTTTTGCCGTTTTTGCCGTTTTTAGGGTCCGTTTCTGATTGGATTGCTCGATCATTTTTCGCACGATCGTCTCAAAAATTGTGTAAAATTGCTCAGAAGGGATGGGCGAACAAAATGAGATAAGGATTCTGAGTTTTCGTATATGTTGAAGGGGCGGAGCCAGGCCTCGAAGTTTGACTACTCGCCAAAAATATTTAAATTGCTATAACTTCATAACTGAATGGAATAGAGTTACCAAACTTTCTGTGGTCATTCGTCATCCACCCACAAAGTAAATTGAAAGGTCGGATGATGACATCACACAAGCCCCGCCCCCTCAGGACCAAAAAGATCAAGTTTTACTGTGAAAGGTCCCAAATTGCCCCATTTCACTTAATCACCACAAATTTGTAGCTGGTAACTCAAGACAAGTGGGGGTTGCTTGGCGTCACTTTATGGGAGTTTTCGGCAGAGGGCGGGGCTGTGGTGGCGCGGCGAATTCAGGCGTACCGCCTTGGCCTTACGTTTGCCTCCCATTTCGTCATTTCCAAAGATATCGTCACGAAACTTCTTGTGAGTGATCCTAGTCCGGCCCCCCAAAAGATCTGATGTGAACATCTGGTGGGCGTGGCCTATTTTCTGAAATAGCGCCCCCTAGGACCATTAAAACTATTAGCCCCAAGCCATGCTTTGACTGAGGATTACGAAATTTGGTACACTAATGTGGTGTCTCAGGACCTACAAAAAAGTCTCTTGGAGTCAAGTTCAAAGTCGCACAGGAAGTCGGCCATTTTGGATCAAGTACGCGATTTAGTGGTTTTCGCACACGTTGTTTGGAGAGTGATGCTCCGTCGCCCTTTTCACCAATCTCCTTCAAACTTCTGCTATATACCCTTAAGACATAGGGGAAAAAATTCAACCGTCGGATTTTTCAAAAGTTGAAAGGTGTGGGCGTGGCTAAGCCTCAAACTTTGACCTGTCGCCACGCTACTCTTTTTTTCACAGCTCCCTACTGGACTCCTTTTACCCAATCACCAGGATTCTGTGGCAAACAGCAGTAGACAAGTTGAGGTTACTTGGTCTCCAGTACTGGCAGGTTTTGAAAAAAGGCGGGGCTTTGGGACCATGGCGAAAATCGCCATCACGCCATGGAAATACGTTTGTCTCTCATTTCTTCAGTTATCGTGATATTGCTACGAAACTTCTGGTGAGTGATCCTAGTCTGAGCTCCAAGAGAAATAGACAGCTGAATTTTGTGGGCGTGGCCTATGTTTTGAAATAGCGCCCCCTAGGACCATTTAAACTATTAGCCCCAAGCCATGCTTTGACTGAGGATTACGAAATTTGGTACACTAATGTGGTGTCTCAGGACCTACAAAAAAGTCTCTTGGAGTCAAGTTCAAAGTCGCACAGGAAGTCGGCCATTTTGGATCAAGTACGCGATTTAGTGGTTTTCGCACACGTTGTTTGGAGAGTGATGCTCCGTCGCCCTTTTCACCAATCTCCTTCAAACTTCTGCTATATACCCTTAAGACATAGGGGAAAAAATTTGACCGTCGGATTTTTCAAAAGTTGAAAGGTGTGGGCGTGGCTAAGCCTCAAACTTTGACCTGTCGCCACGCTACTCTTTTTTTCACAGCTCCCTACTGGACTCCTTTTACCCAATCACCAGGATTCTGTGGCAAACAGCAGTAGACAAGTTGAGGTTACTTGGTCTCCAGTACTGGCAGGTTTTGAAAAAAGGCGGGGCTTTGGGACCATGGCGAAAATCGCCATCACGCCATGGAAATACGTTTGTCTCATTTCTTCAGTTATCGTGATATTGCTACGAAACTTCTGGTGAGTGATCCTAGTCTGAGCTCCAAGAGAAATAGACAGCTGAAGTTTGTGGGCGTGGCCTATATTCTTAAATAGCGCCCCCTAGAGCCATTAAAACTTTCAGCCCCAAGCCATGCTTTGACTGAGGATTACGAAATTTGGTACACTAATGTGGGGTCTCAGGACCTACAAAAAAGTCTCTTGGAGCCAAGCGTAAAGTCGCACAGGAAGTCGGCCATTTTGGTGCAAGTACGTGATTTAGTGGTTTTCGCACACATTGTTTGGAGAGTGATGCTCCGTCGCCCTTTTCACCAATCACCTTCAAACTTCTGCAATACACTCTTAAGACATAGGGGAAAAAATTCAACCGTCGGATTTTTCAAAAGTTGAAAGGTGTGGGCGTGGCTAAGCCTCAAACGTTGACCTTTCGCCATTACTTTACTTGACTTAATAACTCCCATGTGCATGATCAGATCTTTTTCGAACTTTGTCTGTGTGATCATTGACCATATCTGTAAACAATGACAATGTGGACAGCTGACATCACCTAAGCCCCGCCCCCTGACTACAGGAATTTATTTTTTATGCTGAAATGCCCATATTTGTCCCCTCTAATTTAGTCAACATGACCCTAAGGTCATGCACTGTCTTCATGATGCTGTAATGACCATTCAGATCTGATAGCTTTCCAGAAAGGGAGGGGCTTTGATGCCATGGCGAATTCTGGCGTAACGCCGTAATCTTAATATTCAATTTAATGGTGAGCTCAGAGGGGATGCTGAGTCAGGGTGAGGTGCAGACTAGGAGGCCATTCGCGGTTTCTGGTGTCGGGGTGGTTGACGTTTCTGTTCTGTCAGACGTGCACTGGTGCGACGGCAGACCGGAGCGGCGCGGAGCTGCGAGGGCCGAACGACGCTGCTTGCAGCTTTAATTATTATTATTTTTTGTTATTCCGTGCCCCCTTTGAACAGCTTTTTGGGGACCTTAACATACCCCAAAACTCACAATATTTTGCACACTTGTCAGGCCTGGTGAAAAATTTGATATTTTAAAGGTCCCAAAAAAATCGCAAAGAAAATGGCTGAACAGCGCCCCCTACAAAGTGAAAAAAAACCCTCTCCATAAAGCTTAGTTTATCGTACAGTTATGAAATTTGGTACACTTGTAGTACTCAACAGTCCGCACAGAAAAGTCTCTTGCAACCATGGTCAATATCAAACAGGAAGTCGGCCATTTTGGGTTGAAATGGCAATTTTTTGCCGTTTTTGCCGTTTTTAGGGTCCGTCTCTGATTGGATTGCTCGATCATTTTTCGCACGATCGTCTCAAAAATTGTGTAAAATTGCTCAGAAGGGATGGGCGAACAAAATGAGATAAGGATTCTGAGTTTTCGTATATGTTGAAGGGGCGGAGCCAGGCCTCAAAGTTTGACTACTCGCCAAAAAAATTTAAATTGCTATAACTTCATAATTGAATGGAATAGAGTTACCAAACTTTGTGTGGTCATTTGTCATCGACCCACAAAGTAAATTGAATGGTCGGTTGATGACATCACACAAGCCCCGCCCCCTCAGGACCAAAAAGGTCAAGTTTTACTGTGAAAGGTCCCAAATTGCCCCATTTCACTTAATCACCACAAATTTGGAGCTGGTAACTCAAGGCAAGTGGGGGTTGCTTGGCGTCACTTTATGGGAGTTTTCGGCAGAGGGCGGGGCTGTGGCGGCGCGGCGAAGTAAGGCGTACCGCCGTGGCCTTACGTTTGCCTCCCATTTCTTTATTTCTAAAGATGTCGTCACGAAACTTCTTGTGAGTGATCCTAGTCTGGCCCCCCAAAAAATCTGACGTGAACATCCGGTGGGCGTGGCCAATTTTCTGAAATAGCGCCCCCTAGGACCATTAAAACTGTCAGCCCCAAGCCATGCTTTGACTGAGGATTACGAAATTTGGTACACTAATGTGGTGTCTCAGGACCTACAAAAAAGTCTCTTGGAGCCAAGTGCAAAGTCGCACAGGAAGTCGGCCATTTTGGTCCAAGTGCGCGATTTAGTTGTTTTCGCACACGTTGTTTGGAGAGTGATGCTCCGTCGCCCTTTTCACCAATCTCCTTCAAACTTCTGCTATATACTCTTAAGACATAGGGGAAAAAATTCAACCGTCGGATTTTTCAAAAGTTGAAAGGTGTGGGCGTGGCTAAGCCTCAAACTTTGAACTGTCGCCACGCCACTCTTTTTTTCACAGCTCCCTACTGGACTCCTTTTACCCAAACACCAGGATTCTGTGGCAAACAGCAGTAGACAACTTGAGGTTACTTGGTCTCCAGTACTGGCAGGTTTTGAAAAAAGGCGGGGCTTTGGGAGCATGGCGAAAATCACCATCACGCCATGGAAATACGTTTGCCTCTCATTCCTTAAGTTATCGAGATATCACCTCGAAATTTGTTGTGAGTGATCCTAGTCTGACCCCCAATAGAAATGGACAGCTAAAATTTGTGGGCGTGGCCAATTTTCTGAAATAGCGCCCTCTAGGACCATTAAAACTGCCAGCCCCTAGCCATGCTTTGACTGAGGATTACGAAATTTGGTAAACTAATGTGGAGTCTCAGGACCTACAAAAAAGTCTCTTGGAGCCAAGTCCAAAGTCGCACAGGAAGTCGGCCATTTTGGTCCAAGTACGCGATTTAGTGGTTTTCGCACACGTTGTTTGGAGAGTGATGCTCCGTCGTCCTTTTCACCAATCTCCTTCAAACTTCTGCCATATGCTCTTAAGTCATCGGGGAAAAAATTCAACCGTCGGATTTTTCAAAAGTTGAAAGGTGTGGGCGTGGCTAAGCCTCAAACTTTGACCTTTCGCCACGCCACTCTTTTTTTCACAGCTTCCTATTGGACTCCTTTTACCCAATCACCAATAATCTCTGGCAAATAGCAGTAGACAACTTGAGGTCACTTGGTATCCAGTACTGGCAGGTTTCGAGTAAAGGCGGGGCTTTGGCAGCATGGCGAAAATCACCATCACGCCATGGAAATACGTTTGCCTCTCATTTCTTCATTTATCGTGATATCACCTCGACCATTGTTGTGAGTGATCCTAGTCTGACCCCCAATAGAAAAGGTCAGCTTAAGTTTGTGGGCGTGGCCTTTTTTCTGTATTAGCGCCCCCTAGGACCATTAAAACTGTCAGCCCCAAGCCATGCTTTGACTGAGGATTACGAAATTTGGTACACTAATGTGGTGTCTCAGGACCTACAAAAAAGTCTCTTGGAGCCAAGTGCAAAGTCGCACAGGAAGTCGGCCATTTTGGTCCAAGTGCGCGATTTAGTGGTTTTCACACACGTTGTTTGGAGAGTGATGCTCCGTCGCCCTTTTCACCAATCGCCTTCGAGCTTCTGCTATATACTCTTAAGACATAGAGGAAAAAATTCAACCGTCGGATTTTAAATAAGTATAAAGGTGTGGGCGTGGCTAAGCCTCAAACTTTGACCTTTCGCCACGCCACTCTTTTTTTCACAGCTCCCTATTGGACTCCTTTTACCCAATCACCTGGAATCTCTGGTAAATAGCAGCTGACAAGTTGAGGTCACTTGGTCTACAGTACTGGCAGGTTTTGAAAAAAGGCGAGGCTTTGGGAGCATGGCGAAATTCGCCATCACGTCATGGCAATACGTTTGCCTCTCATTTCTTCAATTATCGTGACATCGCCACAAAATGTCTGGTGAGTGATCCTAGTCTAACCCCCAATAGAAATGGGCATCTGAGATTTGTGGGCGTGGCCTATATTCTGAAATAGCGCCCCCTAGGACAATTAAAACTGTCAGCCCCAAGACAAGGTTTGACTGAGGATTACGAAAATTGGTACACTCATGTAGGGTCTCTGGCCCTACAAAAAAGTCTCTTGGAGCCAAGCGCAATTTCGCACAGGAGGTCGGCCATTTTGGTCCAAGTACTCGATTTAGTGGTTTTCGCACACGTTGTTTGGACATTGATGGCCCGTTGCCCTTTACACCGATCACCTTCAAACTTATGCTATGTACTTTTAAGTCAAAGGGGAAAAAATTCAACCGTCGGATTTTAAATAAGTATAAAGGTGTGGGCGTGGCTAAGCCTCAAACTTTGACCTTTCGCCATGACATTACTTGACTTAATAACTCCCATGTGCATGATCAGATCTAATTCAAACTTTGTCTGTGTGATCACTGACCACATCTCAAGATAACGACAATGTGGACAGCTGACATCACCTAAGCCCCGCCCCCTGACAACAGGAAGTCTATTGTTTTATGGTGAAATGCCTATATTTGTCCCCTCTAATTTAATGAAAATGACACTCAGGTCATACAGTGTCTTCATGATGTTTTAAAGACCATTCAGATCTGATAGCTTTCCAGAAAGGGAGGGGCTTTGATGCCATGGTGAATGCTGGCGTGACGCCATGACCTTACATTTGACTGTAACTTCCACAAACGGCCTCCGATTTGCCCGAAACTGAATATGGCAATGAACAATCATGCCCTTTAGCCAATGAGGCACAAACGGTTGGTGAATGTTATATAATGTCACCAAAGCTGACCTCAATGGGACTTTTCTGTAGTTGGTCACAGCGCCACCTAGATAACGTTATCCTTCGATAACTTTAAAAAACATGGTCAGAATAGCATTAAAGTTGGTCACTGTCATCACACCACCAGTGTGGTAAAGACAGAGGATTCCCTAGTGGTGAGACATAAAATATAATGGTGGGCTCAAAGGGGATGCTGAGTCAGGGTGAGTTGCGGACAAGGTGGCCGTTAGCAGTTTCTGGTGTTGGGGTGGTCGACGTTTGTGTTCTGCGGACGTGCCCTGGTGCCCCGGGCTGCCGGCCAGGCCGGAGCGGCGCGGAGCTGCGAGGGCCGAACGACGCTGCTTGCAGCTTTAATTATTATTAGGCCCGAGCAGCGAAAGCGCTGCGAAGGCCTCTTGTTTTTGCTCTGATTATTATTATTTTTTGTTATTCCGTGCCCCCTTTGAACAGCTTTTTGGGGACCTTAACATACCCCAAAACTCACAATATTTTGCACACTTGTCAGGCCTGGTGAAAAATTTGATATTTTAAAGGTCCCAAAAAAATCGCAAAGAAAATGGCTGAACAGCGCCCCCTACAAAGTGAAAAAAAACCCTCTCCATAAAGCTTAGTTTATCGTACAGTTATGAAATTTGGTACACTTGTAGTACTCAACAGTCCGCACAGAAAAGTCTCTTGCAACCATGGTCAATATCAAACAGGAAGTCGGCCATTTTGGGTTGAAATGGCGATTTTTTGCCGTTTTTGCCGTTTTTAGGGTCCGTTTCTGATTGGATTGCTCGATCATTTTTCGCACGATCGTCTCAAAAATTGTGTAAAATTGCTCAGAAGGGATGGGCGAACAAAATGAGATAAGGATTCTGAGTTTTCGTATATGTTGAAGGGGCGGAGCCAGGCCTCGAAGTTTGACTACTCGCCAAAAATATTTAAATTGCTATAACTTCATAACTGAATGGAATAGAGTTACCAAACTTTCTGTGGTCATTCGTCATCCACCCACAAAGTAAACTGAAAGGTCGGATGATGACATCACACAAGCCCCGCCCCCTCAGGACCAAAAAGATCAAGTTTTACTGTGAAAGGTCCCAAATTGCCCCATTTCACTTAATCACCACAAATTTGTAGCTGGTAACTCAAGACAAGTGGGGGTTGCTTGGCGTCACTTTATGGGAGTTTTCGGCAGAGGGCGGGGCTGTGGCGGCGCGGCGAATTCAGGCGTACCGCCTTGGCCTTACGTTTGCCTCCCATTTCGTCATTTCCAAAGATATCGTCACGAAACTTCTTGTGAGTGATCCTAGTCCGGCCCCCCAAAAGATCTGATGTGAACATCTGGTGGGCGTGGCCTATTTTCTGAAATAGCGCCCCCTAGGACCATTAAAACTGTCAGCCCCAAGCCATGCTTTGACTGAGGATTACGAAATTTGGTACACTAATGTGGTGTCTCAGGACCTACAAAAAAGTCTCTTGAAGCCAAGTGCAAAGTCGCACAGGAAGTCGGCCATTTTGGTCCAAGTGCGCGATTTAGTGGTTTTCACACACGTTGTTTGGAGAGTGATACTCCGTCGCCCTTTTCACCAATCACTTTCAAACTTCTGCTATATAGTCTTAAGACATAGAGGAAAAAATTCAACCGTCGGATTTTTCAAAAGTTGAAAGGTGTGGGCGTGGCTAAGCCTCAAACTTTGACCTGTCGCCGCACCACTCTTTTTTTCACAGCTCCCTACTGGACTCCTTTTACCCAATCAGCAGGAGTCTCTGGCAAATAGCAGTAGACAACTTGAGGTCACTTGGTATCCAGTACTGGAAGGTTTCAAAAAAAGGCAGGGCTTTGGGAGCATGGCGAAAATCGCCATCACGCCATGGAAATACGTTTGCCTCTCATTTCTTCATTTATCGTGATATCGTTACGAAACTTCTGGTGAGTGATCCTAGTCTGACCACAAAGAGACATAGACAGCTGAAATATGTGGGCGTGGCCTAATTTCTGAAATAGCGCCCCCTAGGACCATTTAAACTAATAGCCCCAAGCCATGCTTTGACTGAGGATTACGAAATTTGGTACACTAATGTGGTGTCCCAGGACCTACAAAAAAGTCTCTTGGAGCCAATCACAAAATTGCACAGGAAGTCGGCCATTTTGGTCCAAGTACGCGATTTAGTGGTTTTCGCACACGTTGTTTGGAGAGTGATGCTCCGTCGCCCTTTTCACCAATCGCCTTCAAACTTCTGCTATATACTCTTAAGGCATAGGGGAAAAAATTCAACCGTCGGATTTTTCAAAAGTTGAAAGGTGTGGGCGTGGCTAAGCCTCAAACTTTGACCTGTCGCCGCGCCACTCTTTTTTTCACAGCTCCCTACTGGACTCCTTTTACCCAATCAGCAGGAGTCTCTGGCAAATAGCAGTAGACAACTTGAGGTCACTTGGTATCCAGTACTGGAAGGTTTCAAAAAAAGGCGGGGCTTTGGGAGCATGGCGAAAATCGCCAGCACGCCATGGAAATACGTTTGCCTCTCATTTCTTCATTTATCGTGATATTGTTACGAAACTTCTGGTGAGTGATCCTAGTCTGACCCCAAAGAGACATAGACAGCTGAAATATGTGGGCGTGGCCTAATTTCTGAAATAGCGCCCCCTAGGACCATTTAAACTATTAGCCCCAAGCCATGCTTTCATTGAGGATTACGAAATTTGGTACACTAATGTGGTGTCCCAGGACCTACAAAAAAGTCTCTTGGAGCCAAGCACAAAATTGCACAGGAAGTCGGCCATTTTGGTCCAAGTACGCGATTTAGTGGTTTTCGCACACGTTGTTTGAAGAGTGATGCTCCTTCGCCCTTTTCACCAATCGCCTTCAAACTTCTGCTATATACTCTTAAGGCATAGGGGAAAAAAGTCAACCGTCGGATTTTTGTAAAGTTGAAAGGTGTGGGCGTGGCTAAGCCTCAAACTTTGACCTTTCGCCATTACTTGACTTAATAACTCCCATGTGCATGATCAGATCTTTTTCGAACTTTGTCTGTGTGATCATTGACCATATCTGTAAACAATGACAATGTGGACAGCTGACATCATCTAAGCCCCGCCCCCTGACTAAAGGAAGTTATTATTTTATGCTGAAATGCCCATATTTGTCCCCTCTAATTTAGTCAACATGACACCTAGGTCATGCACTGTCTTCATGATGCTGTAATGGCCATTCAAATCTGATAGCTTTCCAGAAAGGGAGGGGCTTTGATGCCATGGCGAATTCTGGCGTAACGCCGTAACCTTACAATTCAATTTAATGGTGAGCTCAGAGGGGATGCTTAGTCAGGGTGAGGTGCGGACTAGGAGGCCATTTGCTGTTTCCGGTGACGGGATGATTGACGTTTCTGTTCTGCCACACATGCCCTGGTGCCCCGGGCTGCCGGCCAGGCCGGAGCGGCGCGGAGCTGCGAGGGCCGAACGACGCTGCTTGCAGCTTTAATTATTATTATTATTTATTATTCCGTGCGCGAAATGAATGGCTTTTTGGGGACCTTAACATACCCCAAAACTCACAATATTTTGCACAATTGTCAGGCCTGGTGAAAAATTTGATATTTTAAAGGTCCCAAAAAAATCGCAAAGAAAATGGCTGAACAGCGCCCCCTACAAAGTGAAAAAAACCCCTCTCCATAAAGCTTAGTTTATCGTACAGTTATGAAATTTGGTACACTTGTAGTACTCAACAGTCCGCACAGAAAAGTCTCTTGCAAGCATGGTCAATATCAAACAGGAAGTCGGCCATTTTGGGATGAAATGGCGATTTTTGGCCGTTTTTGCCGTTTTTAGGGTCAGTCTCTGATTGGATTGCTCGATCAATTTTCGCACGATCGTCTCAAAAATGGTATAAAATTGCTCAGAAGAAATGGCCGAACAAAATGAGACAAGGATTCTGAGTTTTCGTATATGCTGAAGGGGCGGGGCCAGGCCTCGAAGTTTGACTACTCGCCAAAAAAATTAAAACTGCTATAACTTCATAATTGAATGGAATAGAGTTACCAAACTTTCTGTGGTCATTTGTCATCCTCCCACAAAGTAAAATGAATGGTCGGATGATGACATCACACAAGCCCCGCCCCCTCAGGACCAAAAAGGTCAAGTTTTACTATGAAAGGTCCCAAATGGCCCCATTTCACTCAATCCCCACAAATTTGTAACTGTTAACTCAAGACAAGTGGGGGTTGCTTGGCGTCACTTTATGGGAGTTTTCGACAGAGGGCGGGGCTGTGGCGGCGCGGCGAAGTCAGGCGTACCGCCGTGGCCTTACGTTTGCCTCCCATTTCGTCATTTCTAAAAATATCGTCACGAAACTTCTTGTGAGTGATCCTAGTCCGGCCCCTCAAAAGAACTGATGTGAACATCCGGTGGGCGTGGCCTATTTTCTGAAATAGCGCCCCCTAGGACCATTAAAACTGTCAGCCCCAAGCCATCCTTTGACTGAGGATTACGAAATTTGGTACACTAATGTGGTGTCTCAGGACCTACAAAAAAGTCTCTTGGACCCAAGTGCAAAGTCGTACAGGAAGTCGGCCATTTTGGTCCAAGTACGCGATTTAGTGGTTTTCGCACACGTTGTTTGGAGAGTGATGCTCCGTCGTCCTTTTCACCAATCTCCTTCAAACTTCTGCCATATGCTCTTAAGTCATCGGGGAAAAAATTCAACCGTCGGATTTTTCAAAAGTTGAAAGGTGTGGGCGTGGCTAAGCCTCAAACTTTGACCTTTCGCCACGCCACTCTTTTTTTCACAGCTTCCTATTGGACTCCTTTTACCCAATCACCAATAATCTCTGGCAAATAGCAGTAGACAACTTGAGGTCACTTGGTATCCAGTACTGGCAGGTTTCGAGTAAAGGCGGGGCTTTGGCAGCATGGCGAAAATCACCATCACGCCATGGAAATACGTTTGCCTCTCATTTCTTCAGTTATTGTGATAGCGCTACGAAACTTCTTGTAAGTGATCCTTGTCTGACCCCCAAGAGACAAACATAGCTGAAATTTGTGGGCGTGGCCTATTTTCTTAAATAGCGCCCCCTAGGACCATTTAAACTAATAGCCCCAAGCCATGCTTTGACTGAAGATTACGAAATTTGGTACACTAATGTGGGGTCTCAGGACCTACAAAAAAGTCTCTTGGACCCAAGCACAAAGTCGCACAGGAAGTTGGCCATTTTGGTCCAAGTACGAGATTTAGTGGTTTTCGCACACGTTGTTTGGAGAGTGATGCTCCGTCGCCCTTTTCACCAATCGCCTTCAAACTTCTGCTATATTCTCTTAAGACATAGCGGAAAAAATTCAACCGTCGGATTTTTCAAAAGTTGAAAGGTGTGGGCGTGGCTAAGCCTCAAACTTTGACCTGTCGCCACGCCACTCTTTTTTTCACAGCTCCCTACTGGACTCCTTTTACCCAATCACCAGGATTCTGTGGCAAACAGCAGTAGACAAGTTGAGGTTACTTGGTCTCCAGTACTGGCAGGTTTCGAAAAACTGCGGGGCTTTGGGACCATGGCGAAAATCGCCATCACGCCATAGAAATACGTTTGCCTCTCATTTCTTCAGTTATTGTGATAGCGCTACGAAACTTCTTGTAAGTGATCCTAGCCTGAGCCCCAAGAGATATCCATAGCTTAAATTTGTGGGCGTTGCCTATTTTCTTAAATAGCGCCCCCTAGGACCATTTAAACTAATAGCCCCAAGCCATGCTTTGACTGAGGATTACGAAATTTGGTACACTAATGTGGGGTCTCAGGACCTACAAAAAAGTCTCTTGGAGCCAAGCGTAAAGTCGCACAGGAAGTCGGCCATTTTGGTCCAAGTACTCGATTTAGTGGTTTTCGCACACGTTGTTTGGAGAGTGATGCTCCGTCGCCCTTTTCACCGATCACCTTCAAACTTCTGTTATATCTTCTTAAGACATAGGTGAAAAAATTCAACCGTCGGATTTTAAATAAGTATAAAGGTGTGGGCGTGGCTAAGCCTCAAACTTTGACCTGTCGCCATTACATTACTTGACTTATTAACTCCCATGTGCACGATCAGATCTATATCAAACTTTGTATGTGTGATCACTGACCACATCTCAAGGCAACGTCATTGTGGACAGCTGACATCACCTAAGCCGCGCCCCCTGAACACAGGAAGTCTATTGTTTTATGGTGAAATGCCCATATTTGTCCCCTCTAATTTAGTCAACATGACACTAAGGTCATGCACTGTCTTCATGATGTTGTAATGACCATTCAGATCTGATAGCTTTCCAGATAGGCAGGGGCTTTGATGCCATGACGAGTTCTGGCATGACGCCGTGACCTTACAATTCAATTTAATGGTGAGTTCAGAGGGGATGCTGAGTCAGGGTGAGGTGCGGACTAGGAGGCCATTTGCGGTTTCTGGTGTCGGGGTGGTTGACGTTTCTTTTCTGCCAGACGTGCCCTGGTGCCCCGGGCTGCCGGCCAGGCCGGAGCGGCGCGGAGCTGCGAGGGCCGAACGACGCTGCTTGCAGCTTTAATTAGGCCCGAGCAGCGAAAGCGCTGCGAAGGCCTCTTGTTTTTGCTCTGATTATTATTATTTTTTGTTATTCCGTGCCCCCTTTGAACAGCTTTTTGGGGACCTTAACATACCCCAAAACTCACAATATTTTGCACACTTGTCAGGCCTGGTGAAAAATTTGATATTTTAAAGGTCCCAAAAAAATCGCAAAGAAAATGGCTGAACAGCGCCCCCTACAAAGTGAAAAAAACCCCTCTCCATAAAGCTTAGTTTATCGTACAGTTATGAAATTTGGTACACTTGTAGTACTCCACAGTCCGCACAGAAAAGTCTCTTGCAACCATGGTCAATATCAAACAGGAAGTCGGCCATTTTGGGTTGAAATGGCGATTTTTTGCCGTTTTTGCCGTTTTTAGGGTCCGTTTCTGATTGGATTGCTCGATCATTTTTCGCACGATCGTCTCAAAAATTGTGTAAAATTGCTCAGAAGGGATGGGCGAACAAAATGAGATAAGGATTCTGAGTTTTCGTATATGTTGAAGGGGCGGAGCCAGGCCTCGAAGTTTGACTACTCGCCAAAAATATTTAAATTGCTATAACTTCATAACTGAATGGAATAGAGTTACCAAACTTTCTGTGGTCATTCGTCATCCACCCACAAAGTAAATTGAAAGGTCGGATGATGACATCACACAAGCCCCGCCCCCTCAGGACCAAAAAGATCAAGTTTTACTGTGAAAGGTCCCAAATTGCCCCATTTCACTTAATCACCACAAATTTGTAGCTGGTAACTCAAGACAAGTGGGGGTTGCTTGGCGTCACTTTATGGGAGTTTTCGGCAGAGGGCGGGGCTGTGGTGGCGCGGCGAATTCAGGCGTACCGCCTTGGCCTTACGTTTGCCTCCCATTTCGTCATTTCCAAAGATATCGTCACGAAACTTCTTGTGAGTGATCCTAGTCCGGCCCCCCAAAAGATCTGATGTGAACATCTGGTGGGCGTGGCCTATTTTCTGAAATAGCGCCCCCTAGGACCATTAAAACTATTAGCCCCAAGCCATGCTTTGACTGAGGATTACGAAATTTGGTACACTAATGTGGTGTCTCAGGACCTACAAAAAAGTCTCTTGGAGTCAAGTTCAAAGTCGCACAGGAAGTCGGCCATTTTGGATCAAGTACGCGATTTAGTGGTTTTCGCACACGTTGTTTGGAGAGTGATGCTCCGTCGCCCTTTTCACCAATCTCCTTCAAACTTCTGCTATATACCCTTAAGACATAGGGGAAAAAATTCAACCGTCGGATTTTTCAAAAGTTGAAAGGTGTGGGCGTGGCTAAGCCTCAAACTTTGACCTGTCGCCACGCTACTCTTTTTTTCACAGCTCCCTACTGGACTCCTTTTACCCAATCACCAGGATTCTGTGGCAAACAGCAGTAGACAAGTTGAGGTTACTTGGTCTCCAGTACTGGCAGGTTTTGAAAAAAGGTGGGGCTTTGGGACCATGGCGAAAATCGCCATCACACCATGGAAATACGTTTGTCTCTCATTTCTTCAGTTATCGTGATATTGCTACGAAACTTCTGGTGAGTGATCCTAGTCTGAGCTCCAAGAGAAATAGACAGCTGAATTTTGTGGGCGTGGCCTATGTTTTGAAATAGCGCCCCCTAGGACCATTTAAACTATTAGCCCCAAGCCATGCTTTGACTGAGGATTACGAAATTTGGTACACTAATGTGGTGTCTCAGGACCTACAAAAAAGTCTCTTGGAGTCAAGTTCAAAGTCGCACAGGAAGTCGGCCATTTTGGATCAAGTACGCGATTTAGTGGTTTTCGCACACGTTGTTTGGAGAGTGATGCTCCGTCGCCCTTTTCACCAATCTCCTTCAAACTTCTGCTATATACCCTTAAGACATAGGGGAAAAAATTTAACCGTCGGATTTTTCAAAAGTTGAAAGGTGTGGGCGTGGCTAAGCCTCAAACTTTGACCTGTCGCCACGCTACTCTTTTTTTCACAGCTCCCTACTGGACTCCTTTTACCCAATCACCAGGATTCTGTGGCAAACAGCAGTAGACAAGTTGAGGTTACTTGGTCTCCAGTACTGGCAGGTTTTGAAAAAAGGCGGGGCTTTGGGACCATGGCGAAAATCGCCATCACGCCATGGAAATACGTTTGTCTCATTTCTTCAGTTATCGTGATATTGCTACGAAACTTCTGGTGAGTGATCCTAGTCTGAGCTCCAAGAGAAATAGACAGCTGAAGTTTGTGGGCGTGGCCTATATTCTTAAATAGCGCCCCCTAGAGCCATTAAAACTTTCAGCCCCAAGCCATGCTTTGACTGAGGATTACGAAATTTGGTACACTAATGTGGGGTCTCAGGACCTACAAAAAAGTCTCTTGGAGCCAAGCGTAAAGTCGCACAGGAAGTCGGCCATTTTGGTGCAAGTACGTGATTTAGTGGTTTTCGCACACATTGTTTGGAGAGTGATGCTCCGTCGCCCTTTTCACCAATCACCTTCAAACTTCTGCAATACACTCTTAAGACATAGGGGAAAAAATTCAACCGTCGGATTTTTCAAAAGTTGAAAGGTGTGGGCGTGGCTAAGCCTCAAACGTTGACCTTTCGCCATTACTTTACTTGACTTAATAACTCCCATGTGCATGATCAGATCTTTTTCGAACTTTGTCTGTGTGATCATTGACCATATCTGTAAACAATGACAATGTGGACAGCTGACATCACCTAAGCCCCGCCCCCTGACTACAGGAATTTATTTTTTATGCTGAAATGCCCATATTTGTCCCCTCTAATTTAGTCAACATGACCCTAAGGTCATGCACTGTCTTCATGATGCTGTAATGACCATTCAGATCTGATAGCTTTCCAGAAAGGGAGGGGCTTTGATGCCATGGTGAATTCTGGCGTAACGCCGTAATCTTAATATTCAATTTAATGGTGAGCTCAGAGGGGATGCTGAGTCAGGGTGAGGTGCAGACTAGGAGGCCATTCGCGGTTTCTGGTGTCGGGGTGGTTGACGTTTCTGTTCTGTCAGACGTGCACTGGTGCCCCGGGCTGCCGTCCAGACCGGAGCGGCGCGGAGCTGCGAGGGCCGAACGACGCTGCTTGCAGCTTTAATTATTTTTTGTTATTCCGTGCCCCCTTTGACCAGCTTTTTGGGGACCTTAACATACCCCAAAACTCACAATATTTTGCACACTTGTCAGGCCTGGTGAAAAATTTGATATTTTAAAGGTCCCAAAAAAATCGCAAAGAAAATGGCTGAACAGCGCCCCCTACAAAGTGAAAAAAACCCCTCTCCATAAAGCTTAGTTTATCGTACAGTTATGAAATTTGGTACACTTGTAGTACTCAACAGTCCGCACAGAAAAGTCTCTTGCAACCATGGTCAATATCAAACAGGAAGTCGGCCATTTTGGGTTGAAATGGCGATTTTTTGCCGTTTTTGCCGTTTTTAGGGTCCGTTTCTGATTGGATTGCTCGATCATTTTTCGCACGATCGTCTCAAAAATTGTGTAAAATTGCTCAGAAGGGATGGGCGAACAAAATGAGATAAGGATTCTGAGTTTTCGTATATGTTGAAGGGGCGGAGCCAGGCCTCGAAGTTTGACTACTCGCCAAAAATATTTAAATTGCTATAACTTCATAACTGAATGGAATAGAGTTACTAAACTTTCTGTGGTCATTCGTCATCCCCCCACAAAGTAAATTGAATGGTCGGATGATGACATCACACAAGCCCCGCCCCCTCAGGACCAAAAAGATCAAGTTTTACTGTGAAAGGTCCCAAATTGCCCCATTTCACTTAATCACCACAAAATTGTAGCTGGTAACTCAAGACAAGTGGGGGTTGCTTGGCGTCACTTTATGGGAGTTTTCGGCAGAGGGCGGGGCTGTGGCGGCGCGGCGAATTCAGGCGTACCGCCTTGGCCTTACGTTTGCCTCCCATTTCGTCATTTCCAAAGATATCGTCACGAAACTTCTTGTGAGTGATCCTAGTCCGGCCCCCCAAAAGATCTGATGTCAATATCCGGTGGGCGTGGCCTATTTTCTGAAATAGCGCCCCCTAGGACCATTAAAACTGTCAGCCCCAAGCCATGCTTTGACTGAAGATTACGAAATTTGGTACACTAATGTGGTGTCTCAGGACCTACAAAAAAGTCTCTTGGACCCAAGTGCAAAGTCGCACAGGAAGTCGGCCATTTTGGTCCAAGTACGCGATTTACTGGTTTTCGCACACCTTGTTTGGAGAGTGATGCTCCGTCGCCCTTTTCACCAATCTCCTTGAAACGTCTGCTATATACTCTTAAGACAAAGAGGAAAAAATTCAACCGTCGGATTTTTCAAAAGTTTAACGGTGTGGGCGTGGCTAAGCCTCAAACTTTGACCTGTCGCCACGCCACTCATTTTTTCACAGCTCCCTACTGGACTCCTTTTACCCAATCAGCAGGAATCTCTGGCAAACAGCAGTAGACAACTTGAGGTCACTTGGTATCCAGTACTGGCAGGTTTCAAAAAAAGGCGGGGCTTCAGGAGCATGGCGAAAATCGCCATCACGCCGTGGAAGTATGTTTGCCTCTCATTTCTTCAGTTATCGTGATATTGCTACGAAACTTCTGGTGTGTGATCCTAGTCTGACCCCCAAGCGACATAGATATCTGAATTTAGTGGGCGTGGCCTATTTTCTTAAATAGCGCCCCCTAGGACCATTTAAACTAATAGCCCCAAGCTATGCTTTGACTGAGGATTACGAAATTTGGTACACTAATGTGGTGTCTCAAGACCTACAAAAAAGTCTCTTGGAGCCAAGCGCAAAGTCGCACAGGAAGTCGGCCATTTTGGTCCAAGTGCGCGATTTAGTGGTTTTCGCACACGTTGTTTGGAGAGTGATGCTCCGTCGCCCTTTTCACCAATCTCCTTCAAACTTCTGCTATATACTCTTAAGACATAGGGGAAAAAATTCAACCGTCGGATTTTTCAAAAGTTGAAAGATGTGGGCGTGGCTAAGCCTCAAACTTTGACCTGTCGCCACGCCACTCTTTTTTTCACAGCTCCCTACTGGACTCCTTTTACCCAAACACCAGGATTCTGTGGCAAACAGCAGTAGACAAGTTGAGGTTACTTTGTCTCCAGTACTGGAAGGTTTTGAAAAAAGGCGGGGCTTTGGGAGCATGGCGAAAATCGCCATCACGCCATGGAAATACGTTTGCCTCTCATTTCTTAAGTTATCGAGATATCACCTCGAAATTTGTTGTGAGTGATCCTAGTCTGACCCCCAATAGAAATGGACAGCTAAAATTTGTGGGCGTGGCCATTTTTCTGAAATAGCGCCCCCTAGGACCATTAAAACTGTCAGCCCCTAGCCATTCTTTGACTGAGGATTACGAAATTTGGTACACTAATGAGGTGTCTCCGGACCTACAAAAAAGTCTCTTGGAGCCAAGTGCAAAGTCGCACAGGAAGTCGGGCATTTTGGTCCAAGTACGCGATTTAGTTGTTTTGGCACACGTTGTTTGGAGAGTGATGCTCCGTTGCCCTTTTCACCAATCGCCTTCAAACTTCTGCTATTTACTCTTAAGACATAGGAGAAAAAATTCAACCGTCGGATTTTTCAAAAGTTGAAAGGTGTGGGCGTGGCTAAGTCTCAAACTTTGACCTTTCGCCATTACTTTACTTGACTTAATAACTCCCATGTGCATGATCAGATCTTTTTCGAACTTTGTCTGTGTGATCATTGACCATATCTTTAAACAATGACAATGTGGACAGCTGACATCACCTAAGCCCCGCCCCCTGAATACAGGAAGTCTATTGTTTTATGCTGAAATGCCCATATTTGTCCCCTCTAATTTAGTCAACATGACACGAAGGTCATGCACGGTCTTCATGATGCTGTAATGACCATTCAGATCTGATAGCTTTCCAGATAGGGAGGGGCTTTGATGCCATGGCGAATTCTGGCGTAACGCCGTAACCTTACAATTCAATTTAATGGTGAGCTCAGAGGGGATGCTGAGTCAGGGTGAGGTGCGGACGAGGAGGCCATTTGCGGTTTCTGGTGTCGGGGTGGTTGACGTTTCTGTTCTGCCAGACGTGCCCTGGTGCCCCGGGCTGCCGGCCAGGCCGGAGCGGCGCGGAGCTGCGAGGGCCGAACGACGCTGCTTGCAGCTTTAATTAGGCCCGAGCAGCGAAAGCGCTGCGAAGGCCTCTTGTTTTTGCTCTGATTATTATTATTTTTTGTTATTCCGTGCCCCCTTTGAACAGCTTTTTGGGGACCTTAACATACCCCAAAACTCACAATATTTTGCACACTTGTCAGGCCTGGTGAAAAATTTGATATTTTAAAGGTCCCAAAAAAATCGCAAAGAAAATGGCTGAACAGCGCCCCCTACAAAGTGAAAAAAACCCCTCTCCATAAAGCTTAGTTTATCGTACAGTTATGAAATTTGGTACACTTGTAGTACTCAACAGTCCGCACAGAAAAGTCTCTTGCAACCATGGTCAATATCAAACAGGAAGTCGGCCATTTTGGGTTGAAATGGCGATTTTTTGCCGTTTTTGCCGTTTTTAGGGTCCGTTTCTGATTGGATTGCTCGATCATTTTTCGCACGATCGTCTCAAAAATTGTGTAAAATTGCTCAGAAGGGATGGGCGAACAAAATGAGATAAGGATTCTGAGTTTTCGTATATGTTGAAGGGGCGGAGCCAGGCCTCGAAGTTTGACTACTCGCCAAAAATATTTAAATTGCTATAACTTCATAACTGAATGGAATAGAGTTACCAAACTTTCTGTGGTCATTCGTCATCCACCCACAAAGTAAATTGAAAGGTCGGATGATGACATCACACAAGCCCCGCCCCCTCAGGACCAAAAAGATCAAGTTTTACTGTGAAAGGTCCCAAATTGCCCCATTTCACTTAATCACCACAAATTTGTAGCTGGTAACTCAAGACAAGTGGGGGTTGCTTGGCGTCACTTTATGGGAGTTTTCGGCAGAGGGCGGGGCTGTGGTGGCGCGGCGTACCGCCTTGGCCTTACGTTTGCCTCCCATTTCGTCATTTCCAAAGATATCGTCACGAAACTTCTTGTGAGTGATCCTAGTCCGGCCCCCCAAAAGATCTGATGTGAACATCTGGTGGGCGTGGCCTATTTTCTGAAATAGCGCCCCCTAGGACCATTAAAACTATTAGCCCCAAGCCATGCTTTGACTGAGGATTACGAAATTTGGTACACTAATGTGGTGTCTCAGGACCTACAAAAAAGTCTCTTGGAGTCAAGTTCAAAGTCGCACAGGAAGTCGGCCATTTTGGATCAAGTACGCGATTTAGTGGTTTTCGCACACGTTGTTTGGAGAGTGATGCTCCGTCGCCCTTTTCACCAATCTCCTTCAAACTTCTGCTATATACCCTTAAGACATAGGGGAAAAAATTCAACCGTCGGATTTTTCAAAAGTTGAAAGGTGTGGGCGTGGCTAAGCCTCAAACTTTGACCTGTCGCCACGCTACTCTTTTTTTCACAGCTCCCTACTGGACTCCTTTTACCCAATCACCAGGATTCTGTGGCAAACAGCAGTAGACAAGTTGAGGTTACTTGGTCTCCAGTACTGGCAGGTTTTGAAAAAAGGCGGGGCTTTGGGACCATGGCGAAAATCGCCATCACGCCATGGAAATACGTTTGTCTCTCCTTTCTTCAGTTATCGTGATATTGCTACGAAACTTCTGGTGAGTGATCCTAGTCTGAGCTCCAAGAGAAATAGACAGCTGAATTTTGTGGGCGTGGCCTATGTTTTGAAATAGCGCCCCCTAGGACCATTTAAACTATTAGCCCCAAGCCATGCTTTGACTGAGGATTACGAAATTTGGTACACTAATGTGGTGTCTCAGGACCTACAAAAAAGTCTCTTGGAGTCAAGTTCAAAGTCGCACAGGAAGTCGGCCATTTTGGATCAAGTACGCGATTTAGTGGTTTTCGCACACGTTGTTTGGAGAGTGATGCTCCGTCGCCCTTTTCACCAATCTCCTTCAAACTTCTGCTATATACCCTTAAGACATAGGGGAAAAAATTTAACCGTCGGATTTTTCAAAAGTTGAAAGGTGTGGGCGTGGCTAAGCCTCAAACTTTGACCTGTCGCCACGCTACTCTTTTTTTCACAGCTCCCTACTGGACTCCTTTTACCCAATCACCAGGATTCTGTGGCAAACAGCAGTAGACAAGTTGAGGTTACTTGGTCTCCAGTACTGGCAGGTTTTGAAAAAAGGCGGGGCTTTGGGACCATGGCGAAAATCGCCATCACGCCATGGAAATACGTTTGTCTCATTTCTTCAGTTATCGTGATATTGCTACGAAACTTCTGGTGAGTGATCCTAGTCTGAGCTCCAAGAGAAATAGACAGCTGAAGTTTGTGGGCGTGGCCTATATTCTTAAATAGCGCCCCCTAGAGCCATTAAAACTTTCAGCCCCAAGCCATGCTTTGACTGAGGATTACGAAATTTGGTACACTAATGTGGGGTCTCAGGACCTACAAAAAAGTCTCTTGGAGCCAAGCGTAAAGTCGCACAGGAAGTCGGCCATTTTGGTGCAAGTACGTGATTTAGTGGTTTTCGCACACATTGTTTGGAGAGTGATGCTCCGTCGCCCTTTTCACCAATCACCTTCAAACTTCTGCAATACACTCTTAAGACATAGGGGAAAAAATTCAACCGTCGGATTTTTCAAAAGTTGAAAGGTGTGGGCGTGGCTAAGCCTCAAACGTTGACCTTTCGCCATTACTTTACTTGACTTAATAACTCCCATGTGCATGATCAGATCTTTTTCGAACTTTGTCTGTGTGATCATTGACCATATCTGTAAACAATGACAATGTGGACAGCTGACATCACCTAAGCCCCGCCCCCTGACTACAGGAATTTATTTTTTATGCTGAAATGCCCATATTTGTCCCCTCTAATTTAGTCAACATGACCCTAAGGTCATGCACTGTCTTCATGATGCTGTAATGACCATTCAGATCTGATAGCTTTCCAGAAAGGGAGGGGCTTTGATGCCATGGCGAATTCTGGCGTAACGCCGTAATCTTAATATTCAATTTAATGGTGAGCTCAGAGGGGATGCTGAGTCAGGGTGAGGTGCAGACTAGGAGGCCATTCGCGGTTTCTGGTGTCGGGGTGGTTGACGTTTCTGTTCTGTCAGACGTGCACTGGTGCGACGGCAGACCGGAGCGGCGCGGAGCTGCGAGGGCCGAACGACGCTGCTTGCAGCTTTAATTATTTTTTGTTATTCCGTGCCCCCTTTGAACAGCTTTTTGGGGACCTTAACATACCCCAAAACTCACAATATTTTGCACACTTGTCAGGCCTGGTGAAAAATTTGATATTTTAAAGGTCCCAAAAAAATCGCAAAGAAAATGGCTGAACAGCGCCCCCTACAAAGTGAAAAAAAAACCTCTCCATAAAGCTTAGTTTATCGTACAGTTATGAAATTTGGTACACTTGTAGTACTCAACAGTCCGCACAGAAAAGTCTCTTGCAACCATGGTCAATATCAAACAGGAAGTCGGCCATTTTGGGTTGAAATGGCGATTTTTTGCCGTTTTTGCCGTTTTTAGGGTCCGTCTCTGATTGGATTGCTCGATCATTTTTCGCACGATCGTCTCAAAAATTGTGTAAAATTGCTCAGAAGGGATGGGCGAACAAAATGAGATAAGGATTCTGAGTTTTCGTATATGTTGAAGGGGCGGAGCCAGGCCTCAAAGTTTGACTACTCGCCAAAAAAATTTAAATTGCTATAACTTCATAATTGAATGGAATAGCGTTACCAAACTTTCTGTGGTCATTTGTCATCGACCCACAAAGTAAATTGAATGGTCGGTTGATGACATCACACAAGCCCCGCCCCCTCAGGACCAAAAAGGTCAAGTTTTACTGTGAAAGGTCCCAAATTGCCCCATTTCACTTAATCACCACAAATTTGGAGCTGGTAACTCAAGGCAAGTGGGGGTTGCTTGGCGTCACTTTATGGGAGTTTTCGGCAGAGGGCGGGGCTGTGGCGGCGCGGCGAAGTAAGGCGTACCGCCGTGGCCTTACGTTTGCCTCCCATTTCTTTATTTCTAAAGATGTCGTCACGAAACTTCTTGTGAGTGATCCTAGTCTGGCCCCCCAAAAAATCTGACGTGAAAATCCGGTGGGCGTGGCCAATTTTCTGAAATAGCGCCCCCTAGGACCATTAAAACTGTCAGCCCCAAGCCATGCTTTGACTGAGGATTACGAAATTTGGTACACTAATGTGGTGTCTCAGGACCTACAAAAAAGTCTCTTGGAGCCAAGTGCAAAGTCGCACAGGAAGTCGGCCATTTTGGTCCAAGTGCGCGATTTAGTTGTTTTCGCACACGTTGTTTGGAGAGTGATGCTCCGTCGCCCTTTTCACCAATCTCCTTCAAACTTCTGCTATATACTCTTAAGACATAGAGGAAAAAATTCAACCGTCGGATTTTTCAAAAGTTGAAAGGTGTGGGCGTGGCTAAGCCTCAAACTTTGAACTGTCGCCACGCCACTCTTTTTTTCACAGCTCCCTACTGGACTCCTTTTACCCAAACACCAGGATTCTGTGGCAAACAGCAGTAGACAACTTGAGGTTACTTGGTCTCCAGTACTGGCAGGTTTTGAAAAAAGGCGGGGCTTTGGGAGCATGGCGAAAATCACCATCACGCCATGGAAATACGTTTGCCTCTCATTCCTTAAGTTATCGAGATATCACCTCGAAATTTGTTGTGAGTGATCCTAGTCTGACCCCCAATAGAAATGGACAGCTAAAATTTGTGGGCGTGGCCAATTTTCTGAAATAGCGCCCTCTAGGACCATTAAAACTGCCAGCCCCTAGCCATGCTTTGACTGAGGATTACGAAATTTGGTAAACTAATGTGGAGTCTCAGGACCTACAAAAAAGTCTCTTGGAGCCAAGTCCAAAGTCGCACAGGAAGTCGGCCATTTTGGTACAAGTACGCGATTTAGTTGTTTTGGTACACGTTGTTTGGAGAGTGATGCTCCGTTGCTTTTTTCACCAATCGCTTTCACACTTCTGCTATATACTCTTAAGACGTAGGGGAAAAAATTCAACCGTCGGATTTTTCAAAAGTTGAAAGGTGTGGGCGTGGCTAAGCCTCAAACTTTGACCTGTCGCCACGCCACTCTTTTTTCACAGCTCCCTACTGGACTCCTTTTACCCAATCAGCAGGAATCTCTGGCAAATAGCAGTAGACAACGTGAGGTCACTTGGTCTCCAGTACTGGCAGGTTTCAAAAAAAGGCGGGGCTTTGGGAGCATGGCGAAAATCGCCATCACGCCATGGAAATACGTTTGCCTCTCATTTCTTCAGTTATCGTGATATCACTACGAAACTTCTGGTGAGTGATCCTAGTCTGACCCCAAGAGAAATAGACAGCTGAAGTTTGTGGGCGTGGCCTATTTCCTTAAATAGCGCCCCCTAGGACCTTTTAAACTAATAGCCCCAAGCCATGCTTTGACTGAGGATTACGAAATTTGGTACACTAATGTGTTGTCTCAGGAAAAAAAGTCTCTTGGAGCCAAGTGCAAAATCGTACAGGAAGTCGGCCATTTTGGTCCAAGTACTCAATTTAGTGGTTTTCGCAGACATTGTTTGGAGTATTATGCCCCATCGTCCTTTTCACCAATTGCCTTCAAACTCCTGCTATATCCTCTTAAGACATAGGGGAAAAATTTCAACCGTCGGATTTTTCAAAAGTTGAAAGGTGTGGGCGTGGCTAACCCTCAAACTTTGACCTTTCGCCATTACATTTCTTGGCTTAATAACTCCCATGTGCATGATCTAATCTATATCAAACTTTGTCTGTGTGATCACTGACCACATCTGAAGACAATGCCAATGTGGACAGCTGACATCCCCTAAGTCCCGCCCTCTACTACAGGAAGTCTATTGTTTTATGGTGAAATGCCCATATTTGTCATGATCTGAAAGCTTTCCAGCGGCCCTAGATAAGTTTAACCTACAATAACTTCAAACAACGTGGTCAGAAAAGCATTACAGTTGGTCTGTGTCATCAGATCCACGAGAGTCGTAAAGGTAGAGTATGCCCTAGTTGTGAGACGTGTAATATAATGGTGTCCTCAGAGGGGATGCTGAGTCAGGGTGAGGTGCGGACGAGGTGATCGTTTGCGGTTTCTGGTGTCGGGGTGGTCGACGTTTCTGTTCCGTGGACGTGCCCTATTGCCCCGGGCTGCCGGCCAGGCCGGAGCGGCGCGGAGCTGCGAGGGCCGAACGACGCTGCTTGCAGCTTTAATTGTTATTGTCCTCCTAGACTGAATGACTTATTTAGGTATTCTGTTCTGAAATATAGGGGGGTAAAAATGTTGAAGTTCTTTAGTTTAGAAAGTTTATTTTGAACATGTCACTAGTGTGTGAACGTGGGTGTGCATGGGTGAATGACTGAATGTGTTGTGAAGTGACTTGGGTTGTAGAACATTAGAATTAAAAACACATAATAATCGAACAAAAATGGCAAAAACAACAATGAAATGAAGAAATCCCAAGCTTTTTAAATTGTGTGTGTGTGTGTGTGTGTGTGTGTGTGTGTGTGTGTGTGTGTGTGTGTAGGTGTGTGTGTGTGTGTATGTGTGTGTATATATATATATATATATATATATATATATATATATATATATATATATATATATATATATATATATTCAGATGCTGGTAATGACACCATAGCCCCAGCTGCCCTGGGACGCACTGACAACAGTGATGCTGCCATATACAGGTGCCAGGTGAAAGTGGGTGAAGTGCCTTGCCCAAGGACATAACTACTGCAACAAACTGAGCGGGGTGCGAACCTGCATCAATCTTAAGGATCCTAAAGCCTGATTCATGCTTCTCCGTCAGCTCCAACAGGGAGAGACACGCACGCACGGACGGAAACATTTTGCCCTCATGCTTATCCGTCTCCTGGAGAGTGTTGCAAAGCAATTCCCCGCCAGGACAGCAGAGGGCGTAGCGCTGTTCTGTGGTATCCTGTCATCTATCCGGTCCAAGATAGTGTGTTTATATTGTGTTTTTTGTATATAAGAGACTTTTTAACACAGACAAATTTGTCTCTCATTCTCCTCCACCTCTTCATGGGCTCGCCACCTCTAAACCCACGTTTCCTGTCATTTCCGTCCACCAATAAAACGCTTACTGCGCATCTTTTCACTCCTCCAGCCACGGGAGAATTAAACGTTCATGTTTTTAGAGTTTTTTTACGAGCTATTCTTCAAGCTTCTCCGTGTCTGCCACTTGTTATCCTCAGCTCTCTTTATGTTTTTGAGGGCGCAATGGCAGCGGTGTAGACGACAGCGGCATCCTGACCAAACACAAGCTTGCATTCTCCGTCTCGACGGACGGATGTTTACAAAAGAGAGCTCAACTCCGTACGTCCTTGCGGGGCTTTCCAGCAGGCCCGCAAGGATGGATAATGGTGTTGCGTGTCTCCGCACTGACGCAGACGCAGAAGCACGACTCAGGCTTAAGCCATCGTCACCCAAAGGTATAGGCATCATGGTAAAAGGCTGCATTTCAGTGAGAGGAAACACGTGTGAGCATGCATGGCTCCCGAATATCAACAGGTCTTTCTCAATAAAACAAGTCCACACCTTTTTTTTTATCAGCTTATTTCTTTCATTCAAACTAGAAAATCCAACAAGCGCTAGTTCTGAATTGTTAATAGACACCGTACTCCCCTGGTTAGTTAGTGTGCAGCCAGTTCCCATCATATCTTTAAAAACAGAGTCAACATGTTGCCACAGAAAGAAAAGTGAATTGTCTACTAGGAGATAAATCACTTGACACATGCCAGAGTTCCACAACATGACCTGTAATAATTACCTGGTGCTCGGTAACCAGGGGAACTAGGTGGAAATAAAGAATGAATGAATGCAAAACAAGGTGACGCATCGTCAGAAGATGCAAAATCGCAGCCCTGACTGATGACTGCTATGCAGGCCAGTTGGTTAATTAATCTTATGATGGTTCTATGAGTCATAAAGCTGAGAGCATTATCCACAGTCACACAGGAGGGCTGGCATCAACACCCAGAGTGTTTGTCAATTACAAGGTTGCAGTCACCTGAAACAGGGCTAGGATGGGGTCAGATGCCGAGTGCCAACTTGAAACGTTGACAGTTGATCCTCAAAGTGAGCATTTGTTGACAGCTAATAGGAAATAGTGTCTTCTTGTAAGGTTTTCTCAGCTCTTCTGGGATTAGATGAATGGAACGTACAAAAACAACATTCATCTAGCATGATTTTATATCAAACCAAATACTTTGTGATAGTTGCTTAAAAATGTGTTCAATTGAGTTACAGCAAATTCCTCCTGGCTCTGCAAGGTTGTTGTTAATTACTCGTTTCAAACTCGTATTGAATTCCAGCTTTACAAAACTGAAAGAGGGCTTAGCAATGTAAAAAAAAACGTGTTGCACGAGTGAAGTGGGTTCATTGAAAAAGTAGTAGAAGTAAAAGAGAAGAGTGAGTGAACATTTTTCTTTCCATGCTACGGAGGACATTCAGCCGGTGCCGCGACTTTCGTGGAGCCTCGTTGATAGAAAAGCTGGAGAGGGAGGTCTGGCCTTGCTGTTGTTGACCTGTGTCTTACCTTATGTACACGTTTTTATAAACTGTGTGAAAAAATGTGGCTTTGGCTTCTCACCCTTACCCTGACCGTGATACCGCGATATAAAAACACATGATGAGATCATACAAAGGAGAAGAGACATTATTGATGGAAATCCTTTAACGCGGAGCGATCCGAAGGACGAAAACGTTGGTTTAGTCGAGCCAGGCCAACTTTATTCATAAAGCAAGTCAAGTCAACTTTATTTATAAAGCACTTTACAACAGCATAAAAGCTGACCAAAGTGCTTAACAAGCCAAAGAGAACAGAAGTTCCCTAAAAATTCTAAAAATAAGAGAAAAAGTTCATCACAAAGTAAAAACATGATAAAAACAAACATATCAAACTGACATAAAAGCTACTAAAAACAGATGCATTCTCAAACTGAATTAAAAGCAACTGAGAACAGAAGAGTCTTTAAAAGTGATTTAAAACCTGACAGTGGCGAAACCATCCTAATCTGGATTGGGAGTGCGTTCCACAACCTTGTTGCTGCTACTGAGAAAGCTCCATCACCCCTGAGCTTTCTCTTTGTTCTCGGCACCTCCAGGAGAAACTGGTCAGCTGACCTCAGTGACCGAGACGGGGGGCGAGTAACTAAAAGTTCACACAGACACTGCGGAGCAAGGCCATGTACAGCTTTAAAAGCCAATAAAAGAACCTTGTACTGGACCCTAAAATCGACAGGCAGCCGGTGCAGCGAAGCTAAAATTGGGGTAATGTGCTCCCTCTTTCTCGAACCCCGAATTTTGCACCATTTGAAGACTGGAGAGGTGAGACTGAGGAAGACCAAGGTACAGTGTGTTGCAATAGTCAAGCCATGATGTAATAAACGCGTGAACCACCGTCTCAAAGTCGTGACTTGAAAGCAGACGCTTAACCTTGGCGATCCTCCTTAACTGATAAAAACTGGCTTTGGTGACGGCACTGATTTGCTTTTCCAGAAGCAGATCACTGTCAAGCCGGACTGCCAGACTGGTCGCTACAGGTTTCAAAAACAGGGCTAGTGGACCAAGGTCAGCAGAACTTGGCCCACTGGGCACACTAGGACTAAAAAGCATGACCTCAGTCTTGTCATTATTAAAATGTAAAACATTTGCAGATATCCAGGTTTTAACCTCATCGAGGCAGTTAAGAAGAGGATCTAAAGAATTGGGTAGGCCATGTTTAATGGGAATATAAACCTGGGTGTCGTCTGCATATAGATGAAAAGAACATCCATGTTTCGTAAAAATAGAACCCAAAGGTAGCAAATAAGGAGAGAACAACAACGGGCCCAGCACTGATCCTTGAGGCTTAAAGCAGTTTAAAAATAGCAAACAGTGATGAAAGAGCTGAACAAACGCATGAAAGATAAAAATAAAACAATCACAGAGTCAAAATCCAGACGTGTCTTTAAAGGTGCAATTTATACGATCTGCACCACGTGGTGAAATTTGGTTACTGCAGTTCAGTTTTTTAAGCAAAAAGACTCGTACGTTTTATGGCTGTTGCCAGTTATGAATCAGAACCATAAGGTTCTAGATGACAAGCAAAGATGAGTCATACACAGTAAGTTGATAAGTAGATGAATACATAGTCATATCTGGTGTTAGCACTCGGGTGTTTTTTTAATAGGGAGCAGTTACTACACATATCACAATAACATGTCTCTGGCTTTGTAGGAAATGCAGTTCTTTTCCGTCTTGCTTGCTGTTAAAATGCTGAATGTCTCATTAAAGGAAGCAAAATGCGACGATCGACTCATTATTCTTTTCACACACACATTTCACTGCAATACCGAGTTGTTCATTGAAAAATTAGCTCAAGATATTTTTAGAGCAGACTATTTGCTTCCATTTCAACGTTAGCAATTATTAGCTCAACATTAGCTTCTAGCCTGCTCCACCCAATATTTGAGTAAAACAAAAAGATGTCGTGGCTTCTTAGGGGTACAAAAATAACTTCAGGGTCACTCCTGTTTACTGGTTTTGGCTCTTTAAACAACTCTGGAGCTTTTTGCCTGCTGGTGTTCAATTACAAATGCCTGCGTTAGGTCGCTGCAGATTTGGCAACCTTACAACCTGACAGAGTGTAAACAGTAACTAAACCGCTTTTCATTTTTTCCAAAAAGAGAAAAACTGATAAACCCCCAGCCAGCAGAGAATGAAATCGGTTTCTATGTAACCTTCCTTCCAACATGATTGAGACGTTTGACCAGTGGCGGCTCCAGAAATGTTTTTCTGCAGGTGCTATGAAGGAGCTGGTCTTTTTATTGAGGGTGCTCTGAAGGAAGTGGTCATGCGTACCTGTTGTTCTCTAAAACACCTTCAACACTAGCAGATACACATGCGTGCACAACACCTCAACAACACCTGAAACAATCATTAATATACATCATAAACATATGAACAATCGCTGACTTTTCCATGAAATCATAAACACAAACAGCCACACAGAAAACCATCTATAGTGTTGCAAGGTTAGCTAATGTTAGCGTTAGCATTTCCAGCGGCAAAACCCTGGACTGCTGCGGCGGTTGAGGGTTGACTCTCTTCATCCAGATCCGTAGGTTTCTGTGGGTCTGAGATCACTTCCAAACATTCATTCGTTTCTGACTGAACCCGTGGAAATGTGGGCAACAAAAACCGATCCATCTTACCGCTAGCTCTACCTGTCACTCATTCACAGGTGGAAAATGAGGTCAAAGGTTAACATCAATTTCCTGTTTTGGTTTAAGTTTTTACTATCTATAAGATAATTTACTGATTATTTTTGTTTTGTATGTTAAATATTATCACATCCACACGTTAAAATAAAATTAAATTGTAAAAAAAAAAAAAAAATCTAATATTTACTTGGGGGTGCAATGACTAATCCAGGGGTAGCTAAAGCGGCCCCTAGCACCCCCTGGCGCTGCCAATGCTTTTGACTGTTTACTGTGTGATTATTATGGATGAGCTGGATACTCGTTTCAGACGAGTATCCGGTACAGATAAAGCATTTTTGATGAATACGAGCATGACACGAGTAAACCTGGTAAATATTTGTAATCGTGCTGAAGGAAAATCCTCATTGGGTAACTGACTGTCTTCACACTCTGTGATTGGCCAGTCACATAGAGCGCCCGCCCCTCCCTACACACAAAACTGCAGCCGGCCAAGAGCGCAGTCTGTCCAGTTCATCCACGCACACACACAGAAAGTAACGGATCTCGCTGTGATCGCTTCACTGTTGCTCACGTTTCTTCAGTTTTCCCTAGATTTTCTTCAGCTCCCATCTTTTTCGGTTGAATATTTAAAGTTACTTTTTTGTAACTTACATGGTGCATTTGACAAGACAGAGCTGACGTGCTGCATTAACTCACTACCTCCGCTCTGGTCGGGTTTTTTATTTTTTTAACTCTCTCTCTCTCTCTCTCTCTCTCTCTCTCTCTCTCTCTCTCTCTCTCTCTCTCTCTCTCTCTCTCTCTCTCTCTCTCTCTCTCTCTCTCTCTCTCTCACACACACACACACACACACACACACACACACCTTAATCAACATTGTTTTGTTTACCTTTGTGTGGGAAAATGCCAAGAACGTTAAGAAAAAAATCAGTTTAATCAAATTAAAATAAAAAATATACATAAAGTTGTGTCTGGTTCTAGCATTTCATATTTCCTAGTTCCTACTGCATGAGTTCATGTATTCATGTATTAATCCATGCACTCAAATATTAATGTTCTGATTTTATTGAAAAACTTGTTCTGTAATAGTTCCTTTACTGTTATTATCAAAAATATTTCATCTCAATTCTGAGGCTGCTCTGTAAATAGTTTTCAAATAAATAATACACATAGCAACTTCTGATCAATCCATATCAATTTCAGACTTAAAATAATATATCGATGTAAACCACACCCACTTCCGGTTAAACCACGCCCAACTCCGGGGTATGCCACGCCCATTCCGAGTACAGATACAGAAAATTTAGTTGGTTGAACAGATGCAGATACAGATTGTGACGAACCTCGTCCCTTCGGTCCGTCATCCCATCTTCCCCTGAGCCGTTGTCCTCACTGCAGAGGATCCAGCACCAGGGACAGCGCCAGGAGCGGCCTGCTCACACCTTCCAGCGCCCTTTCAGGACCTTGGAGAGAGGCACGCCGGCAGAGACACCGGCTGATCTCCATCAGCCATCAAGCGGCCAACAGGCTTAAAAGGAGAAACGCAGCAGACGTCGAGGAGATCCTGGATTAGCCGGTGATTCTCCCTTAGCTCACAGACACTTTATTTTTTATTTTTTTTGCTACCGTTACCAGTCGGGTTTAAGGCTGTTTACACCGTTCCTGCTGGGTTTAAGGTTGTTGATAGAGATCCAGGAGTAGCCTGAGATTCTCCCTCGCTCATTTGTGTTAGGTTTTCTACTAAGGATCCAGGATTAGCCTGGGTACCTTCTGAGCGTGTTTTCACACGCCTTGTTAAGGGTAAAACCTTCGTGGTGGTTTTCTTTTTATCCCCATAGGACTTTTGAGCCGGGGATATTTTGCGTTGAGGTGGTTGTCATTTAAGTTTGGCAGAAAGCCTTTTTCATAAGCAGTGAGACTGCTTATGTTTTTAGTTTCCCTAATTATTATTATTATCAGTAAGCCTTATTTATGCCGTTTACCCACGGACACTTTATGTTAATAAATCCTTTTGTTTTTACTCTAACCTCCTCGTCCTTTACCCACACACACCTTTACACCTATTTTCTTGTGTTAGTCCCCTCATCATCCTAGACCTGCAGAGAGGGGGTGTAACACAGATACAGATAGTGGTGTACTCACTCATCCCTAGTGATTATTAACAGTAGATTTCATACAAATTGCACCTTTAACATTATTTAAAGTTTTCCATGGAAGATACGGGGTTCCGTATATTGGGAGCAGCAACATGGAAAGCTCTATCCCCTGAGATTACACCGGCGTCTTCGGTACATCCAGGACCAGCGGGTCAGATGGTTTTAGCAAGTGAGGGTGGGGGAACACTTAAAAACAAATAAAAAAAAAGGTTAAAGGAACTTTTAAATGGGCTGGCAGCACGTGCAGTGAGGATAAAACAGGAATGATGTGTTCTGTCCTCCATGTGCCAGTTAAAAGTGGCCGAATCCTGCACCAGTGAGGACTGGTTTATATTTATAACATAAAAAATTAGCTATCTGGATTACTGATTTTGTATTGCTGTATGTAACCTAATCATTGTGTTTGTGTTCTTTGTTGCTGTCTCGCTTTTACGCATCCTATTACGGTGGCAACAAAGAGTTAAAAAACTAGATCTTCAGTTGCTTTCCCAGGCGAGGGAACTGTCGTGGTTTTTGCCTGAGCCATCAGGGACATCCAGCATCCTCCTCCGCCCACTTAGGGGAGTGCCGTCTCTCCCTAAAGACTCATCCCTGCCATGTCCTTGCTCCATGGAATACATAACTAGGGCATCTGGGAGAAAACCTCACATAATAATTAAAACGGTGCTTTTGGCTCACTACATCTCACTCGGTGTAATTGAGCGCACGTACAGGTGGATGCGTTTGTCTGACCTTAAAACCCTTATGGGTAAGGGTTTTGTAATTACTGGTACTGTGCAACTCAGAGGTAGATGACGTTATAACGCTGTCTGTTTCGGCAAAAGTTTTGATGTGCTAAAGGTGATGCAACAGTCAGAACATGTTTCCTGACCTTGACTCGTTCACAATAATCCACAATAATCCACAACAGAAGAAAACACTGTTCAAAAAGACTGAGGGCATTTGTTTAAATTCAAAACTACACTGGCAGACGCTCGTTATCTTGTTATCACACTCCTTTCAGTTGCTCCCTTTCTTTTTGCCTCATTACCTTTTGTAAACTGCCCTCCATTTGTTTTATTCTCACCCCCTTTATCTCCCAAGCTGCCCCTCTCGCTGTGCTCCAGCCTCCTACACCATAATGGTTCTTCCCATGCTTTACTTCTTTTGTTAGGGGAGGTGAGGGTGCGTACGAATAAAACAAACGCATAAAGAAGCACAGAATCGGTGGAGGAACCACGGGGAGAGACGCTCAGGAGCGAAAAAGCCGTGCGGAGGAAGAATCCGGCGACATCCGGTTCACTCTTCTTCCCAGCTAGTCATCCATGAAGTTGTCCAGTCAGTGCGAACAGACTAAACTCTCATAGAGGATTCCTCCTAACTCTCTATTTCATGGATGTTGAGGGAGAGGTAGCACTCCCATTGCAAAACATGAAAGAACACTTCACATGGTGGGGTCCCCTTGGATTCCTCCCTCTCTTTGCACTAACTGTCAAAATATTGACTCAGTGGGGGGGGGGGGGGGAAAGGCAAGGAGTATTTCACTCCCTTGTATCACAGACTCTGTCCGCGTGAATTATGGATATTTCTAGAAGGGCGGGAGGGGTCTGTGCTGGACAGACGCTATTTTCAGATCTTTTTTCCTACATCTTCCACAGCAACACCTGTGGAATGAGCCGCCTGTAGCTGGCAGCAGATTGCCAGTCCAAAACCTTCCTCATTGAGCTACGCTGTTGCTCAGGGCTGAACAAGTTACGTTTCGGAGAAACACCTGGCCTCAGGGCTTGCACACACCTCTAGAAGGTTTAGCTAATGGCAAACTGCACCACTTATAGGTAGATAAGACATCTATGTGTTCCAGGAGCTTTCAGCTTTGGAATGCATCAGATTTATTTATTTAGCATCTGCAACCTCACTTTTTGGTATCTCCTCATTCCTGGCAATCAGACACACGCAAAATGTTGTATGCCTAAATATTCATAATTAATTTATGGCTTCAGTAAACAAAGCATTATTATTATTATTATTATTATTATTATTATTATTATTATTATTATTATCGTTATTATTATTGTTGTTGTTGTTGTTAAAGAGCAAGTCACCCCCTACCAGAGTCTAACTCCACTCCCACTTCATGTTTGAAAAATGCAACAAATGCCGTTGCCTGGCAGACCGAGAGGGCGGAGCCGCTAACAAATATGCACACACACAGGTTTACAACAGCATTGTGACATCATAATGTACCCGTTTACATCATAGCATACCTCTTAACCAACAGCAGTGGCAGTTTTAAATTCATATACAGTGCAGAGTTTTTACCTGACAACGGCACAACACTGACAGTTTTAAGCAGAATATTTAAATTTTAACTAAGATTCACTGAAGTGCCAAATTATTGACTACACATGTCTGCTGCACAATTAAACATTCGTTTATTTAATTTATCAGCAAAAAAACGTTGATTTGGGGGTGACTTGCTCTTTAATACTAATTTTATTATTATAAATAAATTAATAATAATAATAATAAAAAGATCTATGCAAGCATTAACCCTAACCCTGATCTCCCAGTCCCAGGGCAGACACAACCACTAGACCACTGAGAAGTTAATTTGATTTTAGTAGATTATGCATCTTCCCAGTTTTGTCCCCATTTTTTGACGTATTCAGGGACCAGCGTGCTCAGCCACTCCACCATGTTTGGTAAGTGGTAGACCCATCCGAACAAACCGTGATACAGGAAAAAACGAGACAAATAGAAAACATTATAAACCACAGGTGACATAAGGCCTTGACGACTGCAGCCTCTGGTGTAAAACTGTCAGTCCTTTATAGCTGCCCACCAAGTCCTCCTCAGGCTCAACCATACCACCAGGTAAGCTGGATGTCATGTTCACAAAAGGAAAATTGTCATGTGATAAAAAGTTTTAAAAAGCTGTCATGGGTGAATAAATAATAACAACAATGTTCTCCGTTTTCTGTGATAATTAACTAGAGATCTGAACGTTTTGAGGTTGACGGCAGACCATCACAACTCAGCAGCACAAAGGCTGCAGGTTTGTTTCCTAGATTAAGAAGAATGCTGTGTCCTTTATACAAAAAGTGGTTCATAAAAAGTAGAAATACACCTATTAATGGATAGAAGTAAGAAAATATTGATATCGCAAATATCGTGATTTTTTTCCTGCGATGTTATATTGATATTCAAAAGCCGTGTATCGGACTTTTGGAAGAATTTACATGCAAACATTTATGTATTTTCTTCTTTTGGTGCAATTCAGACGCCGACCACTAGTTGGCAGCAGTGTGCAATTGTTTCCACGACTGAAATGTAAATCCCTCTATTGAAAGGTTCATATATCTCATGTTAAACATGTTATGTATCAGTTTGGACAGTTTATTGAACTTTCCTATTGTGTGTGTGCGCGTGTGTGTGTGCGCGTGTGTGTGTGTGTGTGCGTGTGTGTGTGTGTGTGTGTGCGCGCGTGTGCGCGTGCTCTGTCTTCTCGATCCCCAGTGAGTCGTGGAGGATGGCTGCTTATACTGAGCCAGGATCCTCTGGAGGTTTCTTCTTGTTAAAAGGGAGTTTTCCTCTCCACTGTCGCTAAATGCTTGCTTAGTATGAGGATACAGTAGCTGTAAAGTCACTGACACTAGTCAGTGACTTGATGCAACCTGATGGGTTCCTTATATAGGAAACTTTTTTTCTAATTGGCTTAATGAACTGACCTGAATTAGAATGTTTACTGAAAAATAAATAAATAAATACATAAATAAAGGAATGTTTACTGTGTGAAGTGCCTTGAGACGACTTGTCGTGAATTGGCGCTTTATAAATAAACTTGAATTGAATTAATAAATTCAGTCTAAAGATAATAATAATAATCACTAATGTCTGACCGAATGTATCGCAGTATATCGTGATATATCGTATCATGATACGTATCGTATCACCATAATTTCACCAATTCACATCCCTGATGAATACAGAAACATCGAGTATAGTTCACCTAGTTTTAAAAAAATATATACAATTTCAGTTTGCTTTTACCTGCCAGTCGTGCCCTTGAGGACAGCAGAAACATCAGGGTTATGCTAACTGGATTAAATTGGACCTGTAATGGTATTAAGTCTTTAGATTCTGATTAATCACCAGCCTCATAACCCATAAACTCAGCCAGCCCACCCTCTGAGTCGGCCACGTCAGACCTGCATGCTTTTATCTTAAGTTAAATCCTTTCTTTTAATAAATTCATGCAAGTAGACAGTAAAGTGTGATGCTTTGGGGATTGGTTTTGGCTTAAAAGGCTCTGAAGTAAATAATAAAAATTATGCATGAAGAGTACCTAAATATTCATCATTTCATAAATGTAAAATTTTGGTTTATCTGTTGTTTTTATAAGGTGAGACGGAATTAAAAGTTAAATCAATGGTTAGTGTTGACAATCGGATGGTCACGTTATTACACATAATCCAGCTTGACTTTCATCGTATTTGGATGTTGTTGATGTGGGCAAATCACTCATCTAGCACCCACTTCCAATCTTCCTCCAACGCCTGAAACGTAGGCTCCTGCTGTTTAGCCGAGTGAAGAGCCACTCACCCAACAATCACCATTACACATTTTAGTAGGCTTGCAATTTCATTAAAACACAGGAAAGTGGTACTGATAGATTTTATGTTTGAAAAGAACCAGCCGTGTTATGCAACACACGCATATATTCATTTTATTCTTGAAGAAATGTGATTCAAACCTTCATCGGCCATTAAAACTCCGAAGCTGCACAGGTTCAGAGAAGTCAAACTTGTATTTTAGACAGGATTCCTAATTATTTATAACTCATTTACTGAATTGTACTCTCGTGAATTTTTTTGCTAAATCAAACACAAATTTGTAATCTAAAGTTTGCTGCTGGCTGTTTCTGCAGCTCACCAGAAACGTGTTCCGAACCCGACAAGCAAAAATCACATAAGAAAGCGAAGCTGCTCGTCCTCACCTTCACCTTGTCCCTGCAGGCTTACAGTGCTCTGTGGTGGACTTGAAACTGGTGGATGGTGTCTGAACCCCCGGACCTCTGCAGTATCACCGAGTGCTGCCCGGGGGCATCGAACGGCGAGCGATAGGAGCCAGACGGGGCATTGACATTTAGCTAACAAAGAGCACGGTAACGCCACCCGTTAGAGGTCGTAGGTGAGTTGATTGCAAGTCATATTGCCGTGTATCAGATTAGCTGCTGACATTTTTATTTTATTTTTTATCATCATCACACTCACAGTTATCCCCGCTGCCTCTGTGAGGTGTCAACCCCACATCGACTGCTCTCTCGGTGCATTTACACTCAATCACAAGATCAAGGAAGTGCTAAAAACGGGATGGGGTTGAAGGCCATTCCACATCGTCTATAGTTTGCTGAACACTTTCATGGGCTTTTAGAAAATTGCTTCTGTGCTTTTACTGCGTTCTGATGCACATGGATGGTGAGTGTGACTCAGAGAGAGCTTCAGTGATTATTTCATTATATCTGGATCAATACAGCATTGATTAACCCTGTAAGCAGGCAGCTTGGTAATGTACAAAGTCTTCAAAAATAAATGTAGAGTTTTTTTTTAATATGGTTTTGATCAAATATCCTCAGCTACATCATTAAACTAATTGCGGTCTGATTGGTGTCGAACAAAAAGATCAGTTATGGTTAGTTAAGGGTCCGAAGGCATCAATCTAGGCTGATATACGAAGACAAATACAAGCTAGTTTCATGCATTGTGTTTAACCTGTTTAACCCTAACACCCCCCAATAGGGGGCCTCTATAGTTTCATGTCCCAAACCAACACATTCTCACTCCCAGCGCGTCAAAAACAAACGCTTGGTCAGCCACCCTCCACGTCAGACCCCTGACGCCAAAAGTGCCCTTTTTCGTTACTTTTGTGCGAAAAGGGGTTTTCCCCTTATTTGACTGCAGATCCCAATGCAGCGTAAAACTGAAGCGATGGGATGTCCGCAGCCAGGGCACCAAACAAGCTCATTGTACCTCACCTTCACCTTATCCTCTTATTTAACCTTCCCCTCACCCCTATCCTAACCTTAACCATCTTGCTAGCGAACACGTTAGCGATGTGTCGATCGCTCTAAAAGCCGGCTCTATGAAGTGAACAGCGGGAGCCGCCTCGTGATTGGTCGAGTTTGGACCGAGCCAACGCGAGGGGGAGGTTTCAACTACCACGGTGGAGGTTAAAAGTAGAGGGTATGTGTAACCTCCCCCTCGCCAGATGGTATGTTCTAACGTTCCCCTTGGGCGGCAAATACGAAAATTGACAGTCAGACTCTGACTGTCAGAGTCAGAATACGTGGGAAACAGACGCTTGATCACAGTGAGAGTAACGTTTTAGGTAGCAAGAGGGTTAAGGTTAGGATGAGGCAGAGGGGAAGGTTATAAATAGTGAAACGTTAAGGTTTAGGTGCGGTTAAACGAGCTGGTTCGGTGCCGCATCAGCGGATATCCCATCACGTCAGTTTTACGCTGCATTGAGATCTGCAGTTACAAAAGGGGAAAACCCCTTTTCGCACATGAGTAACGAAAAAGGGCACTTTTGGCGCCTGGGGTCTGACGTGGAGGGTGGCTGACCAAGCGTTGGTTTCCGACGCTTAGGGTGTGAGAATGTGTTGCCCAAACACCTAACACCTTGTTGTAATTGGTTTTTTGTTTTGTTGTTTTTTTTTTGACAAAGTGGAACTTTTATTTCAAAAGGTGGGCAGTGAAAAACAATACTGGTTGAACAAAAAATCAATCAATCTTTGGATACATAAAAAGCCCTTTACAACCCCCGTTCCCCTTCCCTTCAGTCTTCCGAGGTTCCTTCTGAGGGATCTTTGGTCTCCTTGTTCTTTCTCACCTCTTCCAACTTCTTGTCCTTTTCTTTGAACTTCCCATTCATAGCTGCCATAAGCGCCGTGCGGTTCTCTTTGTTGGCTTCCATCTTCAGCTGGAGCTTCTCCTCCGCCATCTTGCTGAAGTTGTGGTTCTCCGTAGCTTTCTGTAGCACTTCCTTTTCAAGCTCCCGCTTCTCAGCTAAGTGCTTCAGAACCTCAGCTTCGTGATTCTTGCGCCTCTCCTCTGCAGCATCAAGCTTCCTCTGAATTTCCTCCAGAGAGACATCCTTCTTTTTGGGGGGCGACAGGGGGAACTCTCCTTTACCATCAGGAGCAGGAGCACCCAGGAT
This sequence comes from Nothobranchius furzeri, assembly GCF_043380555.1. Lineage (NCBI taxonomy): Eukaryota > Metazoa > Chordata > Actinopteri > Cyprinodontiformes > Nothobranchiidae > Nothobranchius > Nothobranchius furzeri. Next base: position 28,266,232 of record NC_091746.1, read on the forward strand.
CACCTCAAAAGCCTGGCCGGAAGCCCGCTTGTCCAGCTCCTTGACCTGGATGTCTTCAGCAGATGCCATTTTCAGTGTATGCTGCAGGTCAAAATACCTTCAACAAGCTGAGGATGCTGCACTCCTTCTACGGTGAAGTCTCCACGAGCTCCCTCCTGTTATTGTTGTTGTTAGCCTCAAGGGCAACATGCCGATTATCACTTGTAAGTCGCTTTGGACAAAAGCATCTGCTAAATACACATTCTCCAAACACAACTAAACCCACAATCAAACACACCAGATGGGAAACGAGGCCATTTTAAATTGTAATAAATTAAGATACAATGATGTTTGAACTTTATTTTAGAAGAGCATCTGACCTTCAGTGGTGTCTGCTGGGAAAAAAATAAATAAATAAAAAAACCTTGAACGAATTTAGTTGAAGACTCCTGGAATAAAATAAAACAATTGAAATAATTGGGACATGAAACTCCGAAGGCCCCCAATTGGGAGGCGCCAGGGCCCAAAGAAAAAAGGCCTAGGGTGTAAAGGGTTAAAAAGTATGCTGTGAGTTAATGCAGTTAATAAATCTTTTATTTGTGAAACCCGTCCCGTAAAGTCCCATGCAATTTCAATTGACCACCATTCAGCATCAGCCAATACCGTTAGGCATCCGCCTACATACACATGTCAATCACAGAGCGTGCGCGAGAGTTTGAGGATGTACCTAGAATGATGCACCAGGGACCTTTCTCTTTGACAAGTAAGTAAGTAATTATTTTATATATATATATATATATATATATATATATATATATATATATATATATATATATATATATATATATATATATATATATATATATATAACTCCTTCTAGCCCAACCATCTCAGGCCCTACTGCTTCATTTTCCTCTTTATCCCCTCTCACTGAGAACTGTGCATCCAAGATCCTCACGTGCAGCCGCCCTACTACATGCCCACTCGACCCCATTCCGAATAAGCTGCTCCAAGCTATTGCTCCCACAGTAGCCGCAGCAGTCACACATGTGATCAACACATCACTGACATCCGGTACGTTTCCCACCTCTCTCAAGCATGCTCAGGTTAAACCGCTGCTTAAAAAAACATCTCTTCCTCCAAATCATGTGGAAAACTACCGACCTATCTCTCTCCTCCCTTTTCTGTCCAAAATCATTGAAAGGGTGGCTTTCAAGCAGATCACAGAATACCTCTCACAAAACTGTCTGCTTGACCCTTACCAATCTGGGTTCAAAAAGGGCCACTCCACTGAAACTGCTCTGTTAGCAGTGACTGAATCCTTAAAAGAAGCTAGAGCGACTGCCAAATCCTCAGTGCTTATCCTGCTCGACTTATCGGCTGCATTTGACACTGTCAACCATGGCTTCCTTTTGTCCACACTCTCTAGCATGGGCATCACAGAGAAAGCACACGCCTGGTTTGAATCGTACCTCACAGGACGATCATTCAGTGTATCTTGGCTTGAACAATCTTCTACCGTGCACCATCTTGCCACAGGAGTCCCCCAGGGCTCTGTACTAGGACCTCTTCTCTTTGCCATATACACCACCTCACTGGGTGAGATCATTCGATCACATGGCTTCTCCTACCACTGCTATGCAGACGACACCCAGCTCTATCTGTCATTTCCACCGGACGACCACACTGTCTGCACGAATATCAAACTGTCTCTCTGACATATCAAAATGGATGAAATTCCACCATCTCCAACTCATCCTCTCTAAAACTGACCTACTTGTCATCCCAGCAAAACCATCCATACAGCACAATATCTCAATCCAAAATGACTTCCTATATCTGGCTCCTTCAAAGGCCGTTCGAAATCTGGGTGTTGTGATTGATGAACACCTGACCCTTAAAGATCATGTTGCCTCTGTTGCTCGTTGATGCCGCTTTGCGCTGTATAACATACGAAAGATCAGAACATACCTAGCACAACATGCCACCCAGCTCCTGGTTCAATCTACTGTCATCTCCTGCCTCGATTACTGCAACGTCCTTCTAACTGGTCTTCCAGGCTGTACTGTGAGACCTCTTCAAATGGTCCAGAACACAGTGGTGCGTCTGGTCTTCAATCAGCCAAAAAGAGCACACGTCACCCCTCTGTTCATTGAGCTCCACTGGCTACCACTAGCAGCACAGGCATCAAATTCAAATTGCTAACACTAGCATACAAAGTCCGAGATGGTACGGCTCCCATCTACCTGAATCCTCTTGCAAAGGCTTACGTCTCGGCCCGGCCGCTCCCGTCATCACAGGATGGTCGGCTAGCAGTGCCTACACCATGCTCAGGACAATCCAGACTCTTCTCATGCATCGTTCCACAAATGTGGAATGACCTACCAAGCACTACCAGAACAGGGGCTTCCTTTTCAATTTTCAAGAAACTCCTGAAGACCCTGCTCTTCAGAGAGCATCTTCTAAACTAGCACCCTCCCTGCACCCGTCCCCCCTCTACTGTCCACTCCTTGTTCCCTACTCTCCATGACTGATGTCAAGTTGTTGTTGTTATTGTTGTTGTTAGCCTCAAGGGCAATATGCCGATTATCACTTGGACAAAAGTGTCTGCTAAATACATAAACATAAACATATAAATGGCCTGTATTTGATATAGTGCCTTCTAGAGTCCTGGAACCCCTCAATGCTCTTTACAACACAATCAGTCATTCACCCATTCACACACACATTCACACACTGGTGGGAATGAGCTACAATGTAGCCACAGCTGGCCTGGGGTGCACTGACAGAGGCAAGGCAGCTGAGCACTGGCGCCACCGGTCCCTCTGACAACAACCAGCAGGCAACGTGGGTTAAGTGTCTTGCCCAAGGACACAACGACAGTGACAGACTGAGCGGGGCTCGAACCTGCAACCTTACGATTATGGGGCGAGCACTTAACTCCTGTGCCACCGTCGCCACATACCCTATATATGCAATGGGGTGAAGTTAGGTGTGGCGACCTACAAGAGGGGGTGACTTACATCTTTAGGTCACACCCTCTTGCATTTGATCAATAAAATGACTCCCACATAATAGAGGCTAACAACTCATCAGGAGGTAGGAAGAAGGGGTATTCATAGGCAGTTTCAGCTCGTTAAACCAAGAGCTACAACTGTACAGACAGCTACAGTTTATATGCTTGACTCATATTCCACTAAGAGTTGAAAAAGCTACTCAAATGAGAAGTGAAACACCTTGACGACACCAAAGACGTCCAGTTGCCTTCATTCGACCCCCTTTGATCCCTTGACAATGTGTTTGAGCTGTGTGGGTTGGCTAGAGGTTTATGTTCATGAATGATAGGCGTTGACTTCAGCGATAAAAGTGGAAGCAGGGAGACGGGCATTAGGTGTGAAACATTCGTCCGCCTCCATTTGATGCTGTTGGATAACAAAATGATAGATTTGTTCATTTAGATCAGACTCCCAGTCAGATCCATCCATGGTAACAGATCCAAGAGGGAAACCCTGGCATCCCTCTTACTGCTGACTCTGTAGCTTCTCCTTGCTCCCATGCCCTCCAACAGCTTCTGGGCCTAGCCTGGGGTCTCTTCTTTGTGGGTCGTGCCAGGAAAACCTGCAGAATGATGCAACCAGGATGGATCCAATGGAAGCCCAAACCATGTTACCAGACTCATTTTATTGAGGCGGACCATCTCTTTTCAAGCTTTGCTGATGAACCTGAGACGTGTTGGTCTTTCTCCACAGTGCCATCACATGACTCACCACGCGCCAGAAGAGAAATCAAAGGGAGGTCCAGTGGAAGCAAGGTTGGGCATGCAGGCCAGGGCATGGGTGGGCTTTGATGATAGCATCATCCCGAAACCTTAAAGAAAAAGACCTACAGCCGATTTTTACATCAGGCTCTGTTAGATAATAATTCATAGCATATAAACAGGGAAAAAATGTCTTTGTGGGATTACAAAAACTGGTAATTTAAACAGTAATTGCCTCATTTACATGTAAATTGTTACAGAAGTTGAAGAATTAACATATAAAAAGTACACCTATACCCTCGCTGCTCTGCAATATCAAGAAGTAAGTGCATCATCCCTCATTGTCCTATTACTTTCCCATTTCCTCCCAGGCATGTGCTGACACACAGACTTTGTTCCACAGAGCAACAGCTGAATAATTTCCATTGACTTCCTGGTGCATTGGACACCGGAGGCATATTCATAAAAGGAAGGATCTAGAGCATTAATTCACATGATTTCATTAATGATGCGTGATTGCATTAAGCCCATTTGTTAAACGACAGCAGTGGTGTGTACGGCGTGTGTGTGTGTGTGTGTGTGTCCATTTCACCCTGACGTGTAATTTGATTCGGGGAATTTCCAAGCTTACTTCGTCACTTCATTAACTAGAGAGGAGTTTCACTAGGACATCTCTTCTGTTTCATTTCTCGACGTCTCTCTTGGCCACAGACGTGGGGAGTCATTTCTCTTTTTTGGGGCGCTGTGATGCATGATTAACACCTGACAACTTCTGCAGAATCTTCTATTTCAGAAGTGATTAGCGGTCTTATTCCTCAAACAATCGCAATACGTCTTATGGGATCGTGTAATATTCCCAAGTGAGTGCCCATTAAAACAGCAATTAAAGTTATTCCGGAGGAGTTTGTTTAAAGCCCACACAATAGGAAATTTGAATATTGCACCCAATGAAAGATCTTATAATAATATCAACCTTCACAATTACCCCTGCCTTGTACTAATTACAGACAATTAGTCACCGAGACAGGTAGAGATATCACACTCTTTCATCAAGTATTAGTTTCAGCTGATTATGGAGAAGCAGTGCATTGCACCTCCTCACACAACTCTCCCCATAGGCCTAATTGAGTCTTGGATGATTCCACTGTTGTTTATTTAGCCCTGATTACACCTGGGATAAAGGCTTCAATTAAAGCAAGAGCCGTAATGATCTCGTCTCAAATGCCAGCCGTGTGCGACTGCTAACCCCTCGCGGAAAGGTCACAAGCGCACGCAGCTGCACCGGGTGTCACGCCGTTCTTGTCTGTAGAATTAACTGTGTAGCATCTAAGAGAAAGAGAGAAAGAGGCCATGTTTAACGCTAAACATCATAAATACTTGATTACAAACTTTCCTCAGAGAGCCGTCAGGGAGGCAGACAAGAAGATTAGTCATTTAAAGGTACTAGAATAAGATATTTATTCCAAATGTGTTTATATCACACAGCGCCTCAGGGCAACAACGGGACCAAAGCCTGATTAACATGCTGACAACAACAGCTAAAAAGGTGTGTGTGTGCGTGCGTGCGTGCGTGCGTGTGTTTGTGTGTGCGTGTGCGTGCGTGCGTGCGTGTGAGTGTGTGTGTTTGTGTGTGTGTGTGTGTGTGCGTGTGCGTGTGCGTGCGTGTGCGCGTGTGCATGTGCGTGTGCGTGTGTGTGTGTGTGTGTGTGTGTGTGTGTGTGTGTGTGCGTGCGTGTGTGTGTGTGTGTGTGTGTGTGTGTGTGGTAGAGAGGAAGAGTGCTCTTGAACGTTTCTCATTTGTTCCTCTTGTTTACCTGTAGGCCATCGCTCTAGAGCAGACTGCTATTGACAAACCACCCAAAGCTGAATTAGCTCAGCTTTTAAAATTGCCCACTTCACTTTGATTGCTTCATCATTAGTTTCACCAAACGCTTATTGTGATAAATGATGCATTTTACATTTTTTTTTTACTCTTACTTTAGTTTTGAGGCATCAAGGACAAGACGTGAAGACAAAGACTCTTAAATAAATCTTTATTTGTCCTTTTTCATGATGTTTTGTCAGCGTGTTTGAAAGAGCAGGGTTACAGAGCGCCGTGTTTGTTGCGCCGGTGGCTGATTAGGCCACACAGGAAGTGTGCGAATTGTCTCCTGTTTCCTCGTGTTGCATCACTGCGACTTGTCAGTGACATCCGTCCTTGCTGAAAACACATAGAAGTCAAAACCAACATTTCCAAGGTGTCAAATTTTTATTTTACTTTGCAAAAACATCATTGTCAAATTGACAACCTGCACAAACCTACAACTGTCAATCCAACCACCTGTGACACTGTGTGCACCTGTAAGAGGAACGCAGTCAGGGCCTCTCGTGTCATTGTGGAGAGGAAAATACAAACGACTGGTCTATTTATTTGTTATCTGTGTGATTTCAAGATTTTTATGGTCAAAGTGGCTGAATTTGTGCATTTTCTGTTCAAATATAAAGGAAAGTGATTAGGTGAGGAGATAAATAGCTGTACCTGGCCTCTGAAGGCAACGTGGCTCAAACACTGACTGATGCTGTCTATGGCTGTCTTTATATCATCAAAGAATGCTTGATTACGTGTGCATTATGAACCCTGTGCATGACAGCAAACACTAGGGGTGTTTCTCAATGTCAAGCAGTGGCGGCTCCAGAAATGTTTTTCTGCAGGTGCTACGAAGGAGCTGGTCTTTTTATTGAGGGTGCTATGAAGGAAGTGGTCATGCGTACCTATTGTTCTCTAAAACACCTTCAACACTAGCAGATACACATGCGTGCACAACACCTCAACAACACCTGAAACAATCATTAATATACATCATAAACATGTGAACAATCACTGACTTTTCCATGAAATCATAAACACATACAGCCACACAGAAAACCATCTATAGTGTTGCAAGGTTAGCTAACGTTAGCGTTAGCATTTCCAGCGGCAAAACCCTGGACTGCTGCGGCGGTTGAGGGTTGACTCTCTTCATCCCGATCCGTAGGTTTTTGTGGGACTGAGATCACTTCCAAACATTCATTTGTTTCTGACTGAACCCGTGGAAATGTGGGCAACAAAAACCGATCCATTTTACCACTAGCTAGGTCTACCTTTCACTCATTCACAGGTGGAAAATGAGGTCAAAGGCTAACATCAATTTCCTGTTTTGGTTGAAGTTTTTACTATCTATATGATAATTTACTGATTATTTTTGTTTTGTGTGTTAAATATTATCACATCCACATGTTACATTAAAATTAAATAGCAAAAAAAAAATCTAATATTTACTTGGGTGTGCTATGGGGGTGCAATGACTAATCCAGGGGTAGCTATAGCGCCCCCTAGCACCCCCATGGCGCTGCCACTGATGTCAAGGCAACTGGCCTTGCGAGGCCAGGTGCCTTGCTTACGAGGACGCTGTCCTTACTTTGTCAAAGAAATACGGTGAAATGGAACAGGCTTGCATCATATGACCACGGCTTCCACGGCGGTCACGTAACGACACGTGACACGGGAGATGACGTCGTATTTTATGCGTATTAGTTTCAATATAAATATAAAACAAGCCCTTTACTTTTTAAATTGTGTAAATGTTTATTAAATTAATTATATAAGTGAGTCACTACCCGCTAGCCACCGAAGCTGCAACTACTGAAAACTAACCAACCATAGAAAACTTCTTTGATCTAAAAAAAAAAAAAAACATTTTAAATGAGTTGACTTACTTTAAAACTTGAAATTTGCCCACGAAGTAGCTGCTGCCTTCTGATCCGCCGTCCTTTAGAAAATACTGCGGTGTATTGTGGGTAATTTTTGACCAAGTCAAGGCTACAAGACACCTCCCGTGTATCCTTGCTCAGCTAGCTAAACGGCTAACAAACGGAGAACACACGCCTCGGTAGAACATGAACACTGGAACACGTCTTGGTGGCTCCCGATGATGTATCTCCTAGGCAACAGGGGTGGGGCCAAGACATCAAGGCGAGGTTCCTTGGCATTGAGAAACACCCTAGTCCTGGTTGATGATCTCCAGAGACCCATGGTACTTCCTGTCCCCTTCACAGCGGTGGCAACATGGGCAGTGCATTCAGTTAACTGTACTTTTCCAGATCCCTGAGGAAAATTTCAGTCGATGACCCTAATCGTATAGTTGATGCTTTTTCCTCCGCTCCAAAAAGCAAACGAGGAAAGGGATTCAAATTGTTCATATCCTAATATGTGCACAACGCGTGCTAACTGTTGCAAACTTGACTAAAAGGGGCGAGACAATCATGTCGGTTTATTCTTAAACAGCAACTAAAGGTTTATTTGATTTCTACTATTCTACTACGTTCATTTACTCACCCAGACAACTTTGGTACCATTTGGAGTCCAAGAACTATCCATCTGCGATCGGTGTATATCCATAACGGGAACGGTGGCAGTAGTGCCGTCTCTAAATAAGACATTATCGGCCACTAAAGTCCTTCTTTTCACAAATGATTCGGTATGAATCACGAGCACTACTCCATTGTTAGTTTGGAGTGCCTCGCTTGTGCTTTGATGTTATTATCGAGGGTCCTTACAGACATTTAGTGAAACTAATTGGCGGCAATTTCAGTGACGTCACAGCCTTTTGCTAATTATTGTTATTAGTTATTAATTTATTATTTTAACTTATTTAGAAGCTGCATTGGGGCTACCCCCAAAACTCCAATTATATGAAAATATGCAAATATATGAGTAGAAACCCAGATCAGATGTGCTGCCATTCACCTGTTTTCTAGCAGCTACAGCGGTTACGGAAAGCATTAAGGCCTCCATCCATTTTTCACTCTTTGTTATATTGCAGCCATTTGCTAAAATCAGTGAAACTCATTATTTTCCTCATGAATGTAAACAAAGCACCACATATTGACAGAAAACCCCCAGAATTTTAGACATTTCTGCAGTTATTAAAGAAGACAAATGAAACACCACATGGTTCTACGTATTAAGGCTCATATTTCAATCAGGTGCTTTCCATTTCTTCTGATCATCCTTGAGATGGTCCTACACTTTCATTGGAGTCCAGCTTTGTTAGATTATACTGATTGGACTTATAGGAAAGCCACACACCTGTCTATATTAGACCTTACAGCTCACAATGCATGGCTGGCCACTCTTTTGGCGATAAAGGGACAGTGTTCCCGGTCTAGGCCTGACCTGTTGGTGGTGATTCGGATGCAGCTGCACAGGTTAGTGGTATTGGGGTGTTTGGTGAGCTTTGTGTGGGTGCCTGCTCATGTAAGGGTGATGGGCAACGAGGAGGCGGACGCTGCTGCGAAGGATGCGCTGCGGCATCAGAACATGGACATGAGGGTGGGGTTGGGTCTACCGGAGTGTCACTCTGGCTCTAAACATGTGGCAGGCCTCCTGGGATGCGGGGTTGACTGGGCGGACGTATTACGGGCTGCGGCGTCGTTTAGGTGCCTGTGGGCCGGCCCTTGAGTGTGGGAGGATGGATTCTGTGGTTTTGACACAACTGAGGTTGGGACATAGCTGCCTTTGGGGAGGTTTGTTTTTGGTGGGTTGACATCCGGGTGGCTGTTGTGCTTGCGGGGAGCGGGAAGTGGTTGCTCATGTCCTACTGCACTGTCGTTTCTACGTGGTTGAGAGGCGGACCCTGTTTGGTTTCCTGGGGACTGCTGATGTGACTGTGTTTGGCCTGCGTATTTGCTGGGGTTGGACGATAGACACGTTGAGGGGGCGCTTTTGGCTTTTTGTCGAAAGGTTGGCGTGTACGGGAGGTGGTAAATCTTGGGCTATTGACCATCGTTGCTGGGGCAGCAATACACCTTGAAGGCGTCTAGCCTGCTGTATCTCCCATTTGAAGAAGAATGCATGGGAGAGCAAATGAGAATCACCTTACTGAGACAGGATCCTCTGGAGGTCTCGTCAGTGACTTGATGCAACCTGCTGGGTTCCTTATATAAGCAACTTTTTTACTGATTGGCTTAATGAACTTAATGAAATTTACTCACACCAAGTAGGTTTGTGATCTATCAAACATGGAGTACGCACAGCTGCACGCCATCTCCGCTTCATAAATTGGAGACTAACGAGAATGTTTCTCAGCTGCTTTTTAGACACATCCCCAGAGTCTGGACCTCTCCCCCTGAGCCTGATATCAGTGGACTCAGGGGTCTCCTTCAAAAAGCAGCTGAAGACTCACTTGTTCAAGCTGGCTTATGTATGACCTTCTTCACCTCTCTCTCTTTATTCTGCTCTCCCCACCTATTCCACCTTCCTCAGGATCCACTGATTTCCCTCTTTCCTATTCACTCTCTTTCTTTCTTAACATTTTTTCTTTTAAATCGCAATAGCTTATTCTTGCTCATTTTAAATATATTTTTAAACATTTTTGAAATGCTTTTTTATATTTTTGCAATTTTTATATTTTTTGTTTTTGTTTTTGTGAAGCGCCTCGTGATTTTTATCTTGAGAGGCGCTATAGAAATGATATTTTCTCTTCTTCTTCTTCTTCTGCTGCTGCTGCCAACTAGTGGTCGGCATTTGAATTGCACCAAAAGAAGAAAATGCATAAATGTTTGCATGTAAATTCTTCTATTTTTTCGATATATCAAACATTTCAATTCCAGACCAGGTTTTTTCTTGGTTTTAAATATGTTTTAAAATGTTTTATTATTTTCTCTTTTGTTGTTGTTGTTGTTGTTGCTGCTGCTTCTGTGCTACACACAAGACTCTCTAGATTCTGCAGACCCCGTGCATCTTTTAGGCAAATGCTATGAATATCTTGCTAATACCATTTAACCTCAGTCTGGGTCTGATTTTCCAGCAGTGAAACAACGGTGATTTGGTTTATTTGTTGAGGAACATGCAGCGAGCCAGGCACAGTCTACCCAGATGGAAATATTTGTCATTGCTCTTGCTCTCCCCTCTGTTTCTCTCTGACAAATGTGTGCCGTACTTAGACTCCATGACCAGCATTATATGACTCACCGACTAAAAGATTTATTTCTTCCATTACCTTGCGCCCTTAGTGTCTTAATATCAGTAGTTTCAAACTTGCACCACAACAATGAAAAAAAGGACACACTTGCCCTTATTTTGTTTTCTGTGCTCACACAACTTCCCATCGTAAAGCACAAGCCTTGAGGTGAGAGCTGTTTTTATTCTCCATAGCTGCCTTCCCGCCATTCTTTCTCTCTTTGCTCCCTGTTGTTGTCATGCACGCTTGGAAAACGTGCCTGACAGGTTTGTGTTTCCTCTAACACGTTTGCCCTTTGCATGTATAAATCTGATTCTCCACGGTGTGCAGACTTGACACTTTCAAGTGTGACAGGTATCAGAGTCGCGATCAGCTCATCCGAGGTCACGGCGCCGCTCGCTTCTCTTTGCTAATTCTGTTAAGCTTCTGGGACTCCTAATAAGGAACAACGGCGCCTTGATGTTTGGCCCTCTGGCGTGCGATGTTTATTTGTGGGCGGTGTGTGAAGACACACATGCAAATTTATGAGCACAGAGTTAGCAAACAGGCATTTTCTCTCTCGCTTTTATAGCGACGCAAACTCACAGCTCCGCAGAGCCACGGGCGCAGAGATGCTGGAGCGTTCAGAGCCGCGTCGCAGCAGACATCTATAATTCACCTGTACTAAATGCAGCTTTTTTGGTAAGTGCCAAAGTGACCAGCGTCCTGCCCTCCCACTTCTCTCTCCTCAGCCCCTGCTCCTCCTCATCCTCGCCCCTCCTGCCCCAGATTGTAATTATCTTCTGAAAGAGCACACAGTAAATAAAGCTAATGCAATATTTTCTCCAGAGTTCATCTTGTGACGCCGTGCCGCGCTTGGCTTGTGGGAGAACAAGACTTGGAGATTGAACTTGGAGGCTGGTTGAAATGAATAATGGCTTTTCTGAAATACTTCTCAAGGTTAGCATTCAGGGAAAAGGACCCACTTTTACATCTGAACTTTAAGGTTTTATGAAACAAACCTCATCTAAATATAGAATTAGAAGAGAGGTGTAATGCTGTTTGCACACCTTCTTAAACAATGCCCCTGATTGTGTTTCTCATTCAGCTCTTTGTTCCTGGAGATTCTGCGTCTGACCCGCCTCTCTGACATCTCCTTCAGCATTTCTTCTGCTCCTTTCTGCACAAACTATCCTTTCCTTCACCTGCCTCCATTTCTCTCTCATCCCTAAGTGCTACTTTCCCCTCTCCACCCTCCGAGTCAGTTCCACACTGCTGTCTCCATGGTGTAGTGATGGTCACCATGGCAACTGTCAGGCAAATGAAGGGTGGCACATAAGACTGAATTTGGGGGTGGGAGGGGGTGGCGGTGAGGTAAGGAGGCCTCTGTAGTACGCTGAATGGGTTTAGCAGCAACGTGGTGAGGTAGCACATTATCAGACGCCACCGACAGCTCCCTTTCACTTTCACATCAATATAACGTGAACAGATAACACATAGAAATACTTCTACTTAAAGTATAGATGTGCACACACACACCTTCACACTTACACACACTTAGCAGGGACCAAGAATACGTCGGTTTAAAAGCGTTGGAGCTGAGAGGCTTTCCACTCCTGGCTGATTGGATTTTCATCAAAAAGGTGAACTAATGAAAACTCTGAGACAAAAAAACTAAACAACAAAGAATTGGGTTTTTTTATGTAACAAAGTAAAGTGAATAGAGTCCCTTAAGCCGGGCGTACACTGTGCGACTTTTTCACTCGCAGCGTTCAGCTTCAGCTCAAACTGTACGACTTCCTCTCACGAGCCAGACGCTCACACTGCACGACCCAGTTCTCGCATGCGACCTGACTGCTCACACTGTGCGTCTGGTAGCAACACGTCGGACCTAAAAATATGCTAAAAATAGCCGTTTTTACTCAACACGTCAGACTTTTTGGTCTCGTCTTGCCTGTTGTCCTTCGGGAGTGCTGCAGGAGGACACACAGGGATTTATGGGGGTTGGATGAGGAAAACGAAATAAAGAAAGTAAATCTGTGTTTTGTGATCAGTTTAGTTTGACATGAACACGACAAACACGCTTTCTTGACAATCTTTGTGAGTAAAAAAAAACGTGTAGAAACAAAAACTAACAGCGTGTGTTATTAGGGAAATAGCGGGCGAGCGGCGTTGATGCAGGATTGCGCATGCGCCGTGAGTGGTTCTGATACTTTTTGGGTCGCAGCTGCTCGCAGCGCCGCTTCAACAGTGCGATACCCTCACGAGGGATGAGCGAAATATTAAACACGCCAGAAGTCCGTGCGACCTCACGACTGCTGATCGGCAGCTGGTCACGTGGTGTTAATCGCCTCTCGTAACCCCCTGTACACTACACGACCGCTCGGCGCAAAACTCGCCCCGATGTCGTGGATTCTCGCACGAGTGGAAAATCGGCTCAAAAAAGTGAAAAAGTCGCACAGTGTACGCCCGGCTTAACATGACTAAATCTTGAGGTCTGGTTAACTTATCAATCTCTAAAGTTTGGGTCGGCTCGATCCTGCGGTTCTAACGGATTCATCACAAACCTTTTATTACCCTTGAAACCTCTCATGCTAATGCAGTATAAAATAGGCATGCTTGCAATTTCTCCCACATGCACGCGTGTGCATGTAGCTCTACCACCACTGCGCCACGTAAGCCCAATGATGAGTTTATCTGTGCATGAACATGTCAGTTGGTTGACCAGCCATGTTTTCTGCAAGGCCCGTCTCGTTAGCGCCGGCGGTAGTGACAGAAATGATAATATTAGTAAATGCATAAAAGAAATGCTATAACCTGAGTAATTTGGTGTATTTAGTCCCGTTTTTAGTTCAAATGACAGACCAAATGAGACTGTTCTATAATGTATGAGAATAATGCACCTGAAACATCTGTACTTTGGTTATTACCGTGATTTTAAATAGCTCATTTGACTGGAATCATGAGTGTGATTTCTGCATAATTTACTCACATTATGTAATTAAACTGCCAGGCGTACTCAGAGTACTGCACAGTGGTTTTAGAGCATTTTCTTTTCGTATCTTGACACAAAACCGGACAGAAAAGGATGAAAAGTGCTGTTAATGCTGTACTGACTGGTGCTATGTTAACCTTAATGGGCAGAGTATTAATCATGTTAATAAAACAATGTTTTTAAGGCATTTGTTTGATTTGAGGACCCACAGAACAGGACGGGAAATCAAATGTAAAAGCGTTAAAAGTCAGTCTTTGAGAGGACACGGCTCTAAAACTGAACCACCTTGTTTGTGTTTGGAGCTTTACTCGCTTTACTTGACAACCACGCCATCACACATTTGCATAAAGCCTGTCTAGAGGCAAGCGTGGCACACCAAACTAAAAAATGAGCAGCTGTTGTGCACGCTGCCATTCTTGATCAATCAACTGACCAATCAATTCAGGGCCTTTAGGGAGGTCAGAAAGGGAGACGAGGTGAAAATTAACATAATGAGGGCTCTTTAAGGAAGATTTAATCTTGTGCAGAGAACAAAGAGGCGCAATTCACAAACATACCAGACACAAAGCTTGAAAGTTGCATTTAAATGTGTTTATGCTGATATGAAAATAAGAAGAATCAAACAGCTAATGCGGGTCATTTGCTACGTTTTTCACATCAAGAAGGAAACAAAATCAACCGAACCATAATTAGGTGATAAGAACAGCATTTAAACTTAGCTCTGCAGACAAGGTGCAGTACTTTGGGATTCTGAGTTCAGCGGTGTTGTGCACATTGCGTTACTTTCTGTGGCTGTAGAAAAGCCTCGAACAGTCATAAAATATGTCTCATTCCTAGTTAGCTATGGTGAAATCCCGTTGCAGCGTTACGACCAGAAAAATGTTATTAAGGCGGTCCTAGAGTCTAAAAACCACATTTATCTTGTTGCCGAATAAAAGCGGCGTCAGTCGTCTAATGCACCTAAAAGTTTGCGTTTGCCCGACCTGCTTTTCTATGTGAATGGGTGATGTTTTAATGGCCATGGAGGAATGGTTAAATCCGCGAAAAGCTGCTTAAAGAGCGAGTAACCCCGGCTTTCCACGGGAGCCGTCAGCAGCACGTTACTGCAGCAGCACGTCACAGCTGCTGATAGGAACCGCTGTGGTCAACAGAACCTTTTCCACCGGAGCCGTCAGCAGCGCGAGTCGGCCGCGTCTCAGGAGCAGCATGTCGCGGCCTTTACGCGCCGGTTCTATTTTCTACGCGCGACGCCTCTGAAACGGGTCAAGTTCGACATTTTTGGGGAAGGAAAGACAGGAAATCGGACGCGGAAATGGAGAGAAGCTCCCGAGATTTTCAGAATAAAGAACGTACTGCCTTCCGGTTGCTTTACTTTTAAAAACGTTACTAACTGTGCGTCCCCGTGAGAAGTTATCACCTAGCTAGCGGTCTCCTTTGTTTTTCAGGTCCGTATTGGCGATTATAAAACGGACAGAACATAAAACACAAACCATGTTGTAGTTTTCTCCTGCTTGTTGTTGTGTTTACTGACGAAGTCACTCGTGTGACTTCGTGCTCGGTCGGTGACAGCTGCTCCCCTGCTGCTTCGCGTCTCGTGGGAAGGGCCAAGCAGCAGCTTACGCGAGCAAGACGTGCTGCTGCAGTAACGTGCTGCTGACGGCTCCGGTGGAAACCCGGGGTAACACCTAAATCGACCGCCTGCTGATGAACTGTATAACGGAGTGTCTGCAGGTGCTGGTCATAAAATTAGAATATCATGAAAAAGTTGATTTATTTTAGTAATTCCTTTCAAAAAGTGAAACTTGTAAATTAGATTCATTCATCACACAGACTGATATATTTCAAATGTTGATTTCGTTCATTTTGATGTTTAGAACTGACAACTAATTAAAATCCCAAATTAAGGAACCCAAAACAATTTGAGCATTTATAAAAGGTTCAATAATGAACACTCCTGGTGCCACAGTCAGCTAATTACCTCTAAACACCTACAAACCTCTTTAAATGGTCTCTCAGTCTAGGTCTGCAGGCTACACAATCATGACCGAGACTGCTGGCTTGACAGTTGTTCAAAAGATGACCATTGGCACCTTACACGAGGAGGGCAAGACACAAAAAGTCGATGCTAAAGAGGCTGGCTGTTCACAGAGCTGTGCCCAAGCACATTGATGGAGAGGCGAGGCAAAAGACAAGATGTGGTAGAAAAAAGCGGTGGGGATAATGCGGATTATGCCCTGAATCACATGTTTTACTTCAGTTTAAATGATAAACAATGATGTAAGTCTGCCACATAACTGTACATTTATTAGCTTGTAAAAATTAATAATGAAAAAATGTAAGTCGTACATACTGTATGACGTCACCGCCGAATCTCGTCTCCCTCAGCGTAGCTGCTGTTACCACATGACCAGATTTATAGTGGTTTGATGCTTCCTCTGTTGACCTGAAAGAAGGATTGGAAGCTTGCTGAACGTACAGCCTTTTTTTTCTTCTCTTCCTCTTTGTGTCTGGTTTGATGACATCAATTTGGTGAGACAAGCATTTGTAGTCTGCTCCATCTTGTCACATAAAACCTAAATTAATTGTTGCTGCCTGTCAAAAATAAGCTTTCTTGGCATCAAAGTGCATCTTTAAAATTCTCAGACACCATATGCTGAACCCATGTTACATATCAAACAGGGTCAGAAAATAACTTTTAATGGATCATTAACTCCCATTCTTTTTTTTTATGGCAGTTTTGGACCTATGGTCTGGAAGTAGATGGGTGTGACTCAGGCTCTCTATTGCTGTGATGTCCCAAGTGATGTCGCCTGTCCCATTTTATGTCGCTGCACTGCAGCCAAGTGTCGGTCGTGCCTCCATCTGGCTCGGCCACTCACAAGAAGATATGAAATTAGCCGCCTTAAAATGTTTCCCTGTTAACTCGTTCTACTGAGTGCTGATTACTGTAAGTGTGTGTGGTTGTGTACAGGAGCGCGTGCACGTTTGTCAATAGCTTGTTTTTCCGACTGAGAATCTCAGAAAGCGTGCCAGGAGGGTTGAGGGGGGACGCTGTTAATCAACGCCA
Organism: Nothobranchius furzeri; assembly: GCF_043380555.1. Taxonomy (NCBI): domain Eukaryota; kingdom Metazoa; phylum Chordata; class Actinopteri; order Cyprinodontiformes; family Nothobranchiidae; genus Nothobranchius; species Nothobranchius furzeri. The sequence continues at coordinate 28,282,989 of NC_091746.1, forward strand.
TAGCGCTGCTCTTGCGGCCCGCCTGGCAACGCCACCTTTAGGTGCATTTTTCAAACAGGAATTGTGGGTGAAGTGAGCGACCCGTTAACAACTTGTAGGCTTAACATGTCCGCATAAGTCTGCATTCCAAACCACTTCGGTGCCAGCAATACACTAGAAAACCCTAACCGCAGAACAACGCCAGCCCGAGCTACTGCTAATGCTAACCTGAGCTACTGCCCAAGATACCGCTAACACTTGACCGAGCTACTGCTCATGCTAGCCTGAGCTAATGCATTTGACTCTCTCCACACACTGTCATGCCACACCTCCAATATATGTCATGCTGATTAATCACCCCCCCCCCAACCGGCTCCCACGCATTTAAATGTTGAAAAGTTGGCAGTCCTACTGCTGCTAGTAGCCCAAGCTACTGCTTATACTAACCTGAGCTACTGCTAATGCTAGCCCAAGATAGCGCTAACACTTGACCAAGCTACTGCTAATACTAGCCTCAGCTACTGCTAATGGTAGTCCAAGTTTATGCTCGCGCTTGACGAAGCTACTGCTAATGCTAGCCTGAGCTACTGCTAATGGTTGTCCAAGTTTATTCTCGTGCTTGACGAAGCTACTGCTAATGCTAGCCCAAGATACCGCTAACACTTGACCAAGCTACCGCTAATACTAGCCTCAGCTACTGCTAATGGTAGTCCAAGTTTATGCTAGCGCTTGACGAAGCTACTGCTAATGCTAGCCTGAGCTGCTAACGCCCTTGTTACACAATAGGTTAAAAACATGGAAGAGGATTCTAGTCCCGTGCAAAAAAGGGCAAATTATCAATTAATTGTTTTAATCCTTCTCAAATGTTTTCCTTTTTATTTTTGTTTTAATTGCAAAAAATGAATGAATTACATTGAATGTATTAAAAGTAAAAAAAAATACTAGGGAGCCTACTTGAAGACTACATGAAGAGCAGAGGATGAAAAGAGAACTGCACGGAAATCCCAATCACAGTGAATTTCTGGGGAAAAGACTTCAGAAGTAGTATTTTAGGGGGACCTTAAGAGTAAGAATCGATGTGCTTGGAATACAAGTGAAGCAAATAAAGAGACTCTCGTTAATCAAAGTTTGAACTTGACTGGTGTGACTGCTCTGCTGCAGGGACAAGTCGCAGCCTGCCTTTCTCATTTCAGTGCACCAGTAGAAATGGCCTAAAATTCACATTATTATCTGTGGAGCTTTGATAGGTGGCAGGTTGCTGAATATGACAAAGTGAGAGTGCACTGAATGTAGATTTTTAATAACCATTACTATGTCTACCGTCACACAATACCTGATTTAATCTAGCTGCAGTTTCAAGCTGTGAAATAATGATGAAGGAGATATGTGTGTGGGTGTTGCGGCTGTGTGATTGCCGAACATGTGTGTTTTTTTGCTTGAGCACACACATTTTGGTAGATATGCAGAGTTTGGGGATGGAAAGGATTTGTGAGGCTATATAGTTCACAATCCCATAAAGCTTGAGCATTTTGCATATGCATCTGCACATTTTTGTCCTTTTTTGTGACAACTGCCTTCACACTTGTGCTTCTTGAGTGTTTCTGGTTGTTTAACTTTTCTTAGTAGTTTTGTTTGCCAGCATGCATGAATGACTTTGTTTCAGTGTGTGTGTGTGTGTGTGTGTGTGTGTGTGTGTGTGTGTGTGTGTGTGTGTGTGTGTGTGTGTGTGTGTGTGTGTGTGTGTGTGTGTGTGTGTGTGTGTGTGTGTGTGTGTGTGTGTGTGTGTGAGAGAGAGAGAGAGAGAGAGAGAGAGAGAGAGAGAGAGAGAGAGAGAGGATGGGAATGAGCAGTCTGTCATGCCTGAGAGGGAGCCAAGCCTGTTTAAATTGCCTTCTGGCTTCCAAGCCTCTCATCTGCAAACTGGCACCTCTTCTTCTCTTTCTGTCTCGCCCCATCTTTTCTTTTGCTTTGTATGTCCGCCTGTGTCTTTCCTCCTGTTTTGTATGTGCACCTCTGTTCTGTCCTCCCCCGTCTCTGTTTTTTTTTTACATTCTCTTCTTTCTTCCTGTCTATTTTTCCCTCCGCTGTCAGCTTTTGACAGTTTTCCACAGCGATTTACCTCTTTACTGAAAACAACCACGTGAACTTGGCAAACGTGATTTCACGCTAAACTACCTGGGCACTAATATTCAGACCAATAAAAAGTAAGCAAAAGTGAAGTTGATCTCCAAAAGGTTCCAGAATTATCAGTTTTTTTATTATTATTATTATTTATTTAGATCTTGAACAGTTTTAGAGGAACCACAAAAACAGATGGGTTTGGGCTGAGGAAGTCTTCTGAGCTCTCAGAACATCTAGTTTCTTAAAAAAAGGTAAAAGCTTTGTTCATTGTATTCATTTTGACTCGACAAAAAACAGCCATGACAGTTTGTTGTTGAACTGACATAAAATAGTAGATTTTGTGAAAAGAATGCAAGTTATAAAAAAAGTTACAGCAACAGAACAAGAAAAACTGAAGCTTTCTAAACTTAAAAAAAAAACATCATAAAGTCGTGTTTGTGTCCAAATTAGATTTTTAGATACTTTTTAAGCATTTTCCACATTATTGATCAGATACTGGTAAAATAGAGAAACCAGATCACTACATAAGTAAATTAAAATCAGAGTTTACTAATAGTCAATCAAACTCCATGAAAATCCATCACTGCCTTGAACACCAGGGCAGAAATCTGTCTAACATCCAGCTTCACAGCCAAACGGTTTCACGGCTCAATGCAAGCATGAAAATGAATTGAGTCCGTCTGCATCATCAGTAACTTCATTATGGTAAAAGACACTCGTTACGTTCTAACAATTAGGGATGCACCATATATCAGCCTAAACATCAGAAAATGTCAATACCGGTGTAACGTGAGGAAGTATGGGTTTTCTGTGCCAAAGGTCGTATTTGCTCGGCTGGGTCAAAGCTGGGTCACGCCGCACCTTCACCCACAGATGAAGACCTTTGCCGCCAGCAGGTCTGAAGGACTTCACAACAGCCAACACCTGCATCTCCAGAAGGACTACAACCCACAGTCTAGTCATAATAAAACAGAGTCTTAAACTTCCTTTATTTTTGTTAAATAATCATTTGATCACTTTGCTCATTATAAATGTATTTTAATCAAATGAATGATTATTATGCTTTGGGTAATCATAATGAACTATAATGAATCAGTATACTTAATTAAATAATGTTTTTGAAGATGTTTAGCAATGACCTTCACACTTCCTCACACAGGTCCGACTCCACAGTAAACTCAAAACGCATTTGCTCTGACGCACAACAAGTTTGCTTTGGGAAGAGAAGTGGTTTTGGTAAGTTAGTCAGAACGAGAGTGGGAACGAAAGAGAGAGGAAGTGCGGAACGAACGCCACGGGGAAAGGAGCCCTGCCGGCTTCCTATTCTCCCCCCACGCTATTTCTGTCAAGCCTGACAGAATAGCTGAAATGCAACCGCTAACGCAGAGTCGTCCAGAGTCTTTTGGTTTCTGAGTTAACTTAAACTTGAGAAAGCGCATCTGCCGAACGCTTCAGCAACGTGTACCGAGGTCAACTCTGGACCGGATCGTCGCACACCTTTGTCTCCTCTGCCAGCCAAGGTGTGACCTGGATACAACATCCTCCGAGGTCCGGATCTAAAAGGGGGTCCTAAGTACGGTGAGGCAGAACACAATAGATAGCTTTTTGATGCTGTTTTTATAATAAGAACTAAAGTTTAATTGCAAACCATCATTTTTCACTCAGACACCTTTTCTCTCCCTGAAGCAATCTCAGACACCTGCTCGCACGCATTCATAATTCCATCATTCTCAAATCTTAGCACATCCAACACCTGCATCTCCAGGTGAGTCAAAATAAATACAATGAACAAAGGTTTCTCCAGGTCTATTTGAGCAAGCTTAAAATATCAACTGTTAAAGATTGTCCAACAAGGTTGCCAATGTTGATTGTTTTTCCTATGATTGTCATTTCAAATCGTTAGTTTAAATTGAAGAATTAAAACTCTTAAATTTCAAACTTGTCTTTTCATTGAACTGAAACACAGACACACGGATATGATCGTCAGTTTATCGATGAAAACAACCTTTGAGTCTTCTTATCTCCATAACATTTGGTTATTAATTTGTAAAAATTAATATTCCAGATTATTATGTAGAATGGTTTATCTTTCATGAAAGAGCCAACAACCATTACGCTACATATTTGGCGAGCCGACCCGACTTCTATATCTGCGATATATCCGTCCTAATCCATCAACGAGCTAATTTTTGACAAAATTACTCGTTTTCTAACACCGGTATTCATATTTTAAAGAGCAAGTCACCCCCAAATCAACTTTTTTTCCTGATAAACTAAATAAATCATGCGGCAGACACGTGTAGTCAATCATTTTGCACTTTAGTGCATCTTAGTTAAACTTTAAATATTCTGCCTAAAACTGTCCGTGTTGCGCCGTCGTCAGATAAAAACTGCATTAGAATATAAATCTGCCATCGCTATTGGCTAAGAGGTACACTATGATGTTAGCTGGTACTTTATGATGTCACAATGTCATTGTGAGCTTGTGTGTGTGTGTGTGTTTTTTTGTTAGCGGCTCCGCCTTCTCAGTCTGCCAGGCAACAGCATTTGTAACACTTGTCAAACAAGACGTGGGAGTGGAGTAAGACGCTGGTAGGGGGCGACTTGCTCTTTAACCTATCAAATCGGTCTAATAAGTAAGCTGGGGCTGATAATTATGATCAATGTTTGTCCCCATCTAGTTGCTGTTTTCCACCTGTTACAGGAAGGGGTGGGGGGGGTGTCATATGGTAAGTGCTTGGTCATGTGACAGTGATGGTAACGATCTCAGAATCATAAATGAGCGTATAGACAGAGACAAACAAGCACTAAATATTGAAAATAGAAAAAATGCTGGAAGTGCTGCAGGGGTACAAGAAATTTGGTGCTCTTCATCCAAGGGATCCACATGAATGTTGGGTAAAAGGAGATCTGAGGCACTCAGGAGAATCTCCTTTTACCCAACAAGCACTAAATATTATTTATTGATATCAGCCTAGATGTTCATATAAATACTTACTGCCAATAAAATGTGTCGTTACTACCAGCTGAGCTGAGCTGGGTCACAAAGTGGATCGCTTCCACCTTAAACCGACTCTAATCTCAAACATGTCTTATCTGTTTAAGTCAGAATGAAAAATATATCTGCAAAAAAAAAACTTAGAAAATGATAGATTCTGCTGCATGTTTGCAAAAGAACACACGTGGAAGCTTTTTGCTTTTGGTAAACATGTTGTTTGTGAAAATATGTGTCTCAGGTTACTAAAGTACAAAGTGTTTGGGGGGAAAAATGTTTAACCATCATTTAGGCTTTTTGTGAAAAATGAAAAGCAGAAAACCATTTTATTTCATTTAGGATGACCAGGACTCAAATGTTTAGCAAAGAACTGCAGAAAAACGCCCATCAGGGAACGCCACAAGTAAGTAAGTGGCTGGTGGTCATCCGTGCAGACTGTGGACTGGAAGCCCCAAGGTCAAAGTGGGGAACACCCCCTAAGGTGGTAGAGAACAAGAAATCAATCAATCAATCAATCAATCAAAGATACTTTATCAATACCAGAGGGAAATTAGAGCCAAGCTCCTGTGGGACTTCCAGATCCAGACCGCCAAAATTGTGATGACGAACCAACCGGACATCGTGCTGGTGGACAAAAAACAGAGGACAGCTGTGGTTGATGTGAAAATACTGAGTGATGGAAACATCAGGGAAAAGAAACATGAGAAGCTATAGAAGTACCAGCACCTCAAAGAAGAACCCGTGGTCATCGGGACATTCGGGGCAGTAACCCCCAGACTGGAGGAGTGGCTAAAGCAGATCCCAGGAATAAATCAGACATCTCAGTCCATGTTGTCGTTCTTTTATAAAACACAGAAACGGTTTTGTTAGCCGTTAGCATCAATAACGGCTAACAAAACCGTTTCTGTGTTTAATAAAAGAACGACAAGTAAGTAAAGTAAGTTTATTTATATAGCGCCGTTCACAGATATAAATCACAAAGCGCTGTACAACATGAGTAAGATCAGGGCAAATACATCTAACCAATAAAAACATCAGAAAAACAATAGCAGTGATAAAGTAGAAAATAAAATCATGAGTATAAACAAAGTGAAGGTGTGAACCCGAACAAAGCCATCTTTTTGAAACATTTAGGGAGGGAACGCCTGGATGAAAAGGTGAGTTTTTAGATGATTTTTAAAGACCTCTACAGTGTTAGAGAGACGGAAATTTAAAGGTAGACTGTTCCAGAGTCTGGGTGCAATAGTCTGAAAGGCCCTGTCCCCTTTGGTTTTCATGGAATTAGAAAAAACGCACAGCAAGAACACACCTAAGATGTTCAATCAGACATCTCAGTCCAGAAAAGTGCTGATCTAGGAACAGCTAAGGTACTGCTGAACCCTCAAGCTCCCAGGTCTCTGGTAGAGGACCCCAGCGGAGGGTGAGACCTTCACACTCACACACACACATATATATATATATATATGTGTGTGTGTGT